>NW_008682391.1:15622-35851 GCF_000695815.1 Acanthisitta chloris
CCCTGCCTTTCTGGGCTTCAACCACCAGTGTCCAAGGAGAGAGACAGGTCTGCCTGGCTGGTCACCAGTCACCCATGAGCAGTGCCAGAGAATGACACACTGGTACAAAAACAGTATTTGCTACTCTCCAAGCAATCCACAAGCAGAAATTTGTTTTCATGAAACATTAGTCATTTTAGATAACAACAAATTGGTACAAATCCTGTATTCACATAAATCACCAGCTCTGAATAGTTGACCCACTTTATGTCTAATCTTGGCACAAAATCTTGACTATGAAATTCAAGGCAGATTGCTTTCACTTTGGTCAACTTGGAAAGAAAGAAATGAAAAACATGTTAATACAGGGCTCAGAATGAGGGCTTCTTTTCACTTTAACTGAGGCTGTCTTGTTCTTCTTGCAGCAATATGGGGACTAAAATCTTCTGAAAGTGTCCTGTTTGGAGTATCTGCAGCTGGTTTCCAGACTCATCTTGAACCTGCCCTTTGAGTACTGTGCTACAAAGTGCCACTCTCCTTACTGCCATATTCCAAGCCCAGTATTTCATAGCTCCACAGAGAGACCATTCTACCCATCAGATGGGGCATTTCTGAAGACTGCATTAAGAAGAAAGGTAACCACTCCATGGATGTACCTATGAATATATTCCTGATGGAGTGGGTGGAATCCCTGCCCAAGGCAGGAGGGTTGGAACTTGATGTATTTCAAGGTCCCTTCCAGACCAAACCATGCTATGATTCTATGATATAAACATCTTGCAACTAAACCCCCTAAAGTGTTTCTAATGTGAATTAACCTACCAAATCTCTAGGACCACAAGTCCTTGCTGTTCAACAGGCCTTTGCAGCTGTTGCAGGGTTGTATGGGCTGTCCTACCCCTTCAAGAAGCTGCAGCAAACCTGGCTGTTGATGGCTTCTCCTTCTAGAAACTGAAACTGGAGCTATAATTTTTCACTGTAACCTCTGTTTAAATATATGATCTCTGAATGAAATTAAAGGCTAATGGGAAAGTTAAGTTATATTCTAGGGATGTTACAAATTAATCAGAACAGTAGATCTATATCACGAATTAGCCAAAAATCAGCTGAGCACCTGAATATGGTCTAAGCCAACACCAGCTTGCACTAGCAAATGAAACTCAGTCTTCTGGAAATGAGACTCTAGTCCATCACCCAATCCTTCTCTAAATGGGTATCAAACCCATCTCTGTATCTTCCTCTATCACATCCAACTTCAAAGAAACATGCCATGGAGCTGCAAGCCACCAGCAAACTTTAATCTCCACCCTTGTACTACAGATTTATTAAAAACCTACTGCAAACTTATAACCAGCAACAGCACTCACACTGATGCCGAGAAAAGCTGTAAAAAAAGCTGTAAAAAAAAAAGCTGTAACTACTCCCAGACTTGTGTCTCTGAGTAGCAGGTATTTATTTCTTCAGCGCTGAGCACAAGGGGATCGCTCCACCAAACTTGTGCAACTGTAATAGCACCTTTCTTTGTATTTATCTCTTAAAGTGTTACATATACATTAGGTTGCTTTAATGCCTAGACATATTCATAACCTGTCCCCACTTTGTATTATAATGAGCTCTAAACTCATTTCCATGCATTTGTGCTTGCACAGTATCTTCAGGTGGTCATGAGCAGGGCTCTTCAAGAGGAAGGCTAGTAGTCATCATCTAACTCAACACTCTTGTGTGTTAAACTAAAGCAATCCTAAATTTAGTGTTCTAACACCCTGTTGTGATTCTTTCCTTGGGGCCTACTCCTCTTATCAATTTCCCCCTAGCTCTGGTCAGTATCCTTTCCTTTTGAAGTATGCATGTCAGTGTGGAGCAAGCACAAGCAGGCAGTGCCATTTGTTTAGTAAGCAACTTCCAGTACATCATTGATTAATCTTTTTAGCTTCTTTGTATCACACTGTATGTAGAAAAACTTTTATTTTGAATAACACACAAAAAGAGGACCAAGAGCAAAGCCACTGATTCACTGTAACAACAGCACACCTGTTTTACAAGTGTATAATTTCTGCCTGGTAAAGATTTGAGGTGAGGGAATATGAGAGGACAACTCCCAGGTAACCAGAAGGGAGAACTACACAGAAAAGACAGGTCTAATATTCAGAATACCTGCAGACATTAACAATGTAATCCTGTCACTAATCATAGCTTGTAATGAACAGTGGCAATGGGGTTCTTGGGAATTGGACAGACTCACATAGCTTGTTATTTTAAGTAAATACCATAATCAGCATGAAATCCCAGCAACTAAAGCAGAAAAAATAGTACGAGCTACCAGTCTTTTGTAGGACAGAAAGAATTATCCATAGCTATCCAAAGGCTAGTTTGGCTTTCATATACTTTTATATGAACTTTACATCATCTTGCTTCCAACTCTTTGCAAAACATAGTGGTTTTGTTAGCAGTCTTTAAGCTAACTGCAGGTATTCTAGGTTTAGATTGTGTGGGCTGGAAAGAAATACTATGCTTTTGTTTAAATGGAGAGAAAATGCAGATTTATATTGATACAAGGAGAACAAGGTGATAAAGTGTACATAAGCAACTGCATTATGAAATTCTTAATACCACATACTAGAGGGGAGAACTAGGGGAAAATATGGTTGATGTCACCTGCCATCCCCCTGAGAAAGCTCTGCACTAGTGCTACTCACTCCCTCTGATGGGTCACCACTGTTCCTGTTTCACTCTCCCTACTTATAAAATGAGAATAATGATTTCTCCTTTGAACACTTTCAGCCCTTTTGTTGGTGGTTGCTCCAATTGCAACATTCCTAGTGCAGGACATTAGATAAGCCTCACTGCTCTGTGGTGGAGTGTCCAGGTGAGTAATTTGTCCATTTTATAGACAAACAGAGATGCTAATACAGTAAATTGGCATGAGAATGGAATAAATAGATGATTCCTTTTCAGCTTCCTCCTTTAGCAGCTACCAAACGTTCATGGGAGTACAGAGGGCCTGTCCTAAGAGCTGGCTTAAATTTTAACACTTATAACACTTCTCCATTAAACACCATGTGCATTTTCAGCTTCTAAAACTGACATTAATGCCAGTGTTCCACAGACCTGCCAATGGCTGGCAGTGAGCTGGCTGCTGCCTCTGCCAAAGAGGATTAATGCCCAATGATGCTGACTGGAGGTAGAAGACCTAATTCTATTTCCAGCCGCACTAGTATAAAACCAGAGCAAGTAATGTCTACAAAAGACAGTGCAATGATGTAAAAGGATTGCAGTTGGAGAGTATCAGGCCCAAAGGAACTGCTGGTGTGTTTTTTTCAATGACATACATGTTTAGAAACTAATGGAAATGTTAAAGTTACTATATAAGTTTCTAATGGAAAAGTATCACTACTTCAAATAATCTCAGCTGGTGTGAATAAATGTGACTAGGAAACATTTAAATTTGCTTAATGGTTATCCAGAAAGTTTATTTTCAATCTGTAATATGCCCTTAAGTGCTATGGGTAGCATGTGATTTTGTTAGCAGCAAAACAGGTAAAATATATTGCCAGCCAAAATCCCTTTTTCCCCCCTCTAACAACAGCTTTCCTAACCCCTTATGCTAGAATAGCTGCAGTAGAAAAAGACCTCTAAGGGGTTTGTTTGGATTTTGTTGTTTCTTTTTGTTTTAACAAAACAGAAGACATTTCCCAGTCTAGTGTGTATCACTTGTCTTCAGGCAACTGAAACTCAGCCACATGAAGCCCTCCAAAGGGTGGGGACGTTAGGCAGGACACAGGCAGTCACAGCACTCTCAGGGGTCTGAGCAGGTCACCCTGGCACACTCAGGCCACAGAGCATCATCTAACCCAATATAAGTGTCTCTGTCCCACAGCTGAGCTGTGCTGGAAGAAGGGATGGGGCTGGGATGACCAGTTTGGAGGCAGCAGCTGATGGGGTCAGCATCTATACTCATCTGGACCACAATCTCCCTCTGCAACTTTCTGAGCTTTGTAAGGAAAACACTGCTCTCTGAATTTACAAAGATTTAATAGGCTTTCCTTGAACTGCTCCAAAGTGAGAACTTGTCTTCAGCATCCCCTGGCCAGCTGGCAGAAGTCACACTGCTGGCCAAGTGCTTCTCTGACCTTCATCCTTCCCTAGGGCAGAACGAGGCACTGACAGCAATGCTGATTCTGTGGGAGAGTCTAGGACTGCATATATGACCACCATGTTACAAATTCAGGTTGTTTGCCAGACACACATCTGGGGAGGAGCTGCTGTACAGGCTGAGATTACCAAGAAAGGAACTACAGTTTTGCCCTCGCCATGCTTTCTGCCAAGGAGGAGGCCATCCTCTGGGAGACCAATTTTTGGGACAAACCAGAACCAGCTGAGTATCAGCCTGGACCTGAAGAGGCAAATTGACTTGCCTGTAGACCAGCAAATGATGTGGTGATACTTCACTGTGACCCTTCCCTACTGGTAAACAAACCCAAAGTGCTTTATTCCTTTGGTTTCTTCTCCCTAATCAATAGTTGGCTCAAGGACCTACAATCATAGAATTTAGGGGTTGGAATGGACCTTACAGATCATCTAGTCCCAACCCCTGCCATGGGCAGGGACACCTCCTCAGGTTGCTCAAGGCCTCATCCAGCCTGGCCTTGAACACTGCCAGGGTCGGGGCAGCCACCACATCCCTGGGCAACCTGTGCCAGTGTCTCACCACCTTTAGAGTAAAAAACCTTTTTCTCACATCTAACAGGTTATGTGTCAGAGCAGAGCAGAGTACCTGATGCTGAATCTCATCTGGATCTGATGGTGCAACCTCACAGACCTGCCACAAATGTGCTGATCCCAGCACCCTGAGCGACTACCACGAGGACAGTGTGGGATGTGAAACTTTGTCTTCCCCACCCCAAATACTTTCAGTGTCAGGAAATTAATAAAAATGATTACAATAACGGGATACGCAAAGGAGTACAAATATCCCCTTTGTTGTATCTGATTTGGACCTGGAGTGTTTCCCAGCTTCAGTCTAGCCACTTGATAATCTGAAGTGGGGAATGCTACATAAATTACTTATTATTCCCACCAGATGAGCTGTCAAAGGCTGCGGAAACTAGTTCATGTTCACCTCACCTCTCTGCTTGCTCTTTGCTGTTACTTTCCACTCTATTAAGCTCTATTGTTAAACACTTTTGTCTCAAGACTCTAAAAGAGACAAAGAAGGAAAGAAAGAATTAAAGAAACCCTCCATGAGCATCCTGTAACTTTACTTTTGAATAAAAATCCAGAAGGACACAGTAAAAGCCAAAGCATGGTCATCTTCCATGAGCTCATCACTACACCCCACAGCTGTCAAACAGCCTTCACAGCCTCACTGCCTGCCTGGGGTTACCATCAGGGGCTGGACATCCATCCTTGGGCTAGACACAGGTATCCAGCCCAAGAAATGCAGGAAAACCAGATTAAACTCTCTTCTTGCCAGAGGTGGTCTCTGACAAGAGTAAAGGCAGCTCTGGGACAGAGTTTGTGCATTTCTTGAGTTGCATCTACTTGTATTTATTTTCAAAGCAAATCAAAAATATCAAAGTATGGCATAAAATACCAAGTCCTACTGCTTTGCTGCAGCTTCAGCTTGGCACACCTAGGAGCTCCAGCCTCCAGGCCACTCAGCCCAGTACTTGGCACCACAACTAAACTAACACCTCATTTTGATTTTTCTAAATTAGTCATTAATTTTAGATGTTTCCAACCAGCTGTCAGAACCTATATTTCTGCCTGGCCCTCATTCCTAAGGTTTCCTGTTTGTTGCTGCTTCCATGTTGCAGACAATACAAGTGGCAGAGTGCTATTGCTCTTGAAAGAATGTTTTTACATATGGCTCTGCCCCAAACACCTGGAAGTACTTGTAGCCCTGGAAAGGCACACCCAGATACTGGGTGGCCCTGGAAAGCCAAATGTCATTTCAAGTTTGCAAACGCGTCCTGTCGTTTCTTTTGGGCCAGACCAAAGCCCTGGGGTGAGCTGTCCCTAGGGTTAGGAGAGAAAAAGTCAGAACCCAGGATGAAATCTGGAACCTCAAGTCCCTCTTGCAATATCCTGATGTTTCCAGCATGCTGCAGGCTGGCACACCTTGGCACAAGCTGCCGCTGGTTTTCTGAGCTGTGCAACATCAGGCAACACTTTCAATTTCTCTGCAACTGCAGCACAGTGCATTACTGTCAAATGTCACATGTGCCAGGTCCTGCAGGGAAGGGTGTTTGGCAGCCAGGAACCACAGCAACCCACTCCAGCTTGGATCAGCCAGCATCCCAAGGCTCAACGAGACACCTGGAGGCTAGGGGCTCAAAGGGGTACTAAATCCCTCAGGGCAGGGGCAGTAATGAGAGCACATCCAACCCAGGAGAGAGTCTTGCATGTCCCTGTCTTACCAGCACAATAGCTATAAAAATACTGGGTGATGGCTGGAGCTGCACTGCTCTCTTTTTCTCAGTATAGATGTGGCAGCCAAGTGTGGACATCAGCTTGCTTCGACTCCACTGTGGGCTGTCTGGATACATGACAGCTCCAGCCTATGCAGGATCAAAGAAAAACAGGGTTGGAAGGGCCTCTCAGAGGTCATTTACTCTGGGATCTCATCCCCAAAGCAGGATCAATTTTCCCCTCATCATTCTTGGCAGACTGAAAAATAGGGAAGAATAAAGAAACCAAACTTCAGGGAACTGGGGTAGACTAACTATAACTCCAAAAGTGTAGTCTGAAAAGGAATAGGGCTGAAAGCACTTATCCTAGAAAAGTCTGCCACAACAGCAGTGTCAGGAACTTGACTTCATTCTTTTCTAAAATAAACAAATAAGTCTGGAAGCTTCAAAATCCAGAGTATGGGTTGAGAGTCATTTCATAATCCTTAGTCACCTACATAGTCAACCAATGTGGAAATGCATCATGTCACATCCAAACAAGCAGTATGCAAATATTTTTATAAACTAATGCTAATGATACCAAATATTATTAATATGCCATTTGGCACACTATTGCAAAAATTACATTTAACTATATATTAACTGAAGTTGCAGCAAATGATGTATTTAGCTAATTGTATGCAATTAAATTAGAATTAAAAAGGGGATGTTTCATAATCTTCTTTGCTTTCCGCTAAAAATCCAAGCAAGGAATTCAATAAATGAAATCTGCTGTAAAATCACGTGAAGCATCAAGTACTGGAAGATTAATATAACACAAGGCATCATATGTTGTTCATCTAAGTTTATTAAAAACCACACCACGTCTAAATCTTTGCACATTTCATACTGAGCTGAGCTTCACTTTTTTTTTTATTCTCCATCCTATCTATTATGGCTCCAAGGCTTAGATCTGTTGCATCATTATATCCAGAAATGAAAAAAAAAACACAAAAATCACATCTGTGATGAAATGCCTGTATCTGGACTGCAAAGGAAATGCAGATCCAGTACTGCACTTAATCATAGAATCATAGAATTTAGGGGTTGGAATGGACCTTACAGACCATCTAGTCCCAACCCCTGCCCTGGGCAGGGACACCTCCTCACTAGATCAGGTTGCTCAAGGCTCATCCAGCCTGGCCTTGAACACTGCCAGGGTTGGGGCAGCCACCACATCCCTGGGCAACCTGGGACAGTGTCTCACCACCCTCACAGGAAAAAACTTTTTCTAATATCTAACCTAAACTTCCCCTCCTTCAGTTTGAACCCATTACCCCTTGTCCTATCACTGCAGTTCCTAACACAGAGTCCCTCTCCAGCTCCTTGTAGGCCCTTCAGATATTGAAAAGTTGCTCTGAGGTCTCCACACAGTCTTCTCCAGGCTGAAGAGCCCCAACTTCATCTTGAGTGCTTTCTCCTTACAGCATGCACATGTGTTGAATGCTTTCTCCTTACAGCATGCACATGTGCTCCTTGCACTTTTGTCAATAACTCATATACACATGGGCTAAAACACAAGTGTGACAAGCTGCACTATGGTTTGTGCTTGGAGTTTGCTGCCCAGTCACCTGGCTACACAGTTTGTGTAACTATTAAATGCCTGGATGCATTCATGCTCTTGGAGAGAAGGACTAGGAACTTTCCCTGTGGCTGATCTTTTTTTGCAGTTAGTTATTTCAAGGTTGTCTCTGTGGGCATCACTCCAACATTGTACATGCAACTGTTCTTTAAGTACTTATAACTCAGTAACAAGGACTTATGCTTACAAATTTGGCCACTAGCAATATAAATGAACGATTTATCAGCACATGTAAACAAAAGACAAAACCAGTTGTTTGTGCAGCACCACTGCTGTGATTTTCCCCATTGTTCTGGGAAATAAGCAGAGCACTCTGAATGCAGAGATGTACACCTGGCTCTACTTGTGGAGGCTGATCTTTGTATTCACCTTCTCTCTCTCTCCCAGTGGGCAGCCCTGCCCTGGCTCCTGCTGCAGTCACAAGTGGGATCAGTGCCCACTGCAAAGGAAGCTGGATCAACCCTGCATGCCACACATTTCAGATTGCACAGATTCAGCATCAGGCTTTGGCAACACATCAGGTTTTTTTCTGATGGGTCTAGCTGCTGTTTCTACTATTTCCTGTAGGCATCCCTATCAGTGGAAAGCTTTGGTGGCACATTTTCACTTTTTTATGGACATTGCTCTTTCCATCTGCAGAGATCCACGGTTTGCTGGTGTGTGGCAACCCACTGCCTGCACCCAGGGATTCCTCCTCACACCTAAGGAATGGTACAAGTTTATGGCAACCAAGCTGCTTGTCTGTTCACAAATCCCTGCTTCCTGCCCAAACTCACTGATGACTTTTTCCATGTCTGTGCTTGCTACTTGCCAGAGAAATAGGGTGTGTTGGGGAGGTGGGAGGGACAGGCAGAAGGAACTTGAAGAGGAATCTTGCTATTCCTGTCTTCATCCATGCCTGCCAAGGCAGGGGGCTTGGGCCTTTGCACGTGGGAACCCCCAGTGCCAGAAAGTGAATAAGCATGGGGACCAATGCTCTGTCAGGTTGTGTTCCACAGTGCAGGGAAAGCTTGAGGATCCCTCATTTTAACTCATTGTCTGCCAAGCAGATACCAGTGACCTGCATCTGCTCTTATATGCTTGTAGCCACAGTTTTACCTTCCAGCCCAGTAGTCATATGAGATATGGAAAGTTAAAGACCATTTCCTGTCTAAAGAGAGAAACATTGCTTCCATACACCATTGCAGTGATCATCCAGGCCCTGCAGGAGCCAGGGGAAAGGCTCCCATTTGCCATGCTGGTGCTGGCTGGGGTCCCAGCTCTGAGCACCTCCTCTCATCCCCCGCCTCACTGGTGTGTTCTTCAACATTCTTCCACCCAACAGTGGCAACTCAATGAAGCACTGCCACAATTTAAATAGTTATTTGCATTTCATTAACAATGACAACATTTATTTTAATACAGTTAAATCAGAGTAGTATTTAATTTAATTTTAACAAGATAGTTATTAAGCTAACCAAATATCAATTGATTGCTGAAGAAACCACATTGTGAAACAAATAAGTTGAGAAATAAATCTTGTTGCCAGGCCATGAATGCAAAGTCACATAAATAATAAACGTCTAATTAGGTTCTTGCTAATGAAGAGCTCCAACTGTTCACTGGCACTCTCCAGGAGGGCTGGTGCCTTCCCAGGTTGGCTGTTAGGGAAGAGGGACCTGATCCAAGTGCTTAGAGCTGTACAGACTGACCCGGGCTGGGCAGCTGGGTTTAGAGAGAAGCTCAGTCTCCCCATATGCTGCCCTTTTGAGACACCCTTGCTCTGCAACCCTCCAGGTGCTGAGTGCTCAGAGACCTGAAGCACCTCAACCAGGCATGGGTGGGAATTCAAAAGTCAGGGGTTGCTCCCATCAAAACCACAGGGCTGTAGGGTGTGAGGGTCATCCCCCCAACAAGTGTCACATCTTAACACTGTCCTTTCTCAGCATGAAACATTTACCACATTTCCCATAAATTAGCCTGCATCTGGAATATCAAAACCAGCTAGTTACAGCAGACACAAATGTTTCCTTTTCTAGTATTGCTAAGGACTTGAAATTTTCATTCATCGATATCACTTCCAAGGGGGTTGTTTCTCTGCTTATTTAAACACAGATCTCTTAGGGAGATCTTTTTCTGACCATCTGCTCTGTCCAGCTGCACAAAACAGACCAAGAAACCTCACTTGGGCAACTGCAAATCAAGTCTGCAAGCTCTGCTTATAGTGTATTATAGTACATCCAGGCTAGATTTAAAGCCTTCGAGTGATGAAAAATCCATGGAATCACTACACAGGTTGCTCCAATGGTTAGCTATGTCTATTGTGAAGAATGTACACCACCTTTTCTAGCTTTCATGTTTGTTCACTGACTCTTCCCATGCCTTCTTCTGCCAGATAAAAAAAAAAATCACCAACAATCAGCAATAAATTATTTGGTCCCGAAATAGAGAATTAAGCTACAAACAGAATGACAGCAAACCAACAGGTTTGCCTGGGTAGGGACAACAGCCACAGCTGGCCCTTTCCTTGCCAGCCCCAGTGATCCCTCAGCTTCTGCCTCCTGGAGACTGAAGCAGAGCCTGCCATGGAAGAGGGCAGGGGCTCTTCTCTCTACAAGCATGGTTTTTGGAGGGACACCAGAACAATTTCAAGGGAAAAGGGTCAAAAGCTAGTTTACTAAAATGTAAGTGAGCCTCCCATTAGAGATTTTCTTTTTCAAAAATAGGAATGATCCACACTTCACATACCCCTCACCCTTTCAAAAGTACCTGAAAATAAAACTACACAGTCCATGCCCTCAGATAACCCACACAGACTGTTCTTCCCCCAGAATTTCCCATACAGGCACAGAGAATCATAGAATCATCAAGGTTGGAAGAGATTGCCAAGATCATCAAGTCCAACTGTTAACCTGTTGCTCCACTGTCACCCCTAAACCATATCTTCCAGTTCCAGATCCAGGCATCTCTTAAACACTTCCAGGAATGATGACTCCACCACCTCCCTGGGCAAACCTATTCCAGTGCCTGAACACCCTAATAGTGAAAAAAATTTTCTTAGATTTAATCTGAATCTCCTCTGTCTCCTCTTATGTCCATTCCCTCTAGTCCTTTCCCTGCAGACCTGGCAGAAGAGACCTTCCCTCACCTCTCTACAATCCCATTTCAGGTAGTTGTGGAGAGCCATTTGGTGACCCCTGATCCTCTTCTCAAGGCTAAACAAACACAATTCCCTCAGCCATTCCTTGTACAACATATGTTCTAGAACAGCCCTGTTGCCCTTTGCTGGACTTGCTCTAGCACCTCAATGTCCTTTTTTAAGTCAGGGGCCCAACATAACCCCTGTGGCAACTGGATTGGTGGAGGAGGAGGAGTTGTGTTCTGTTCTGTTTATGGATAGCCAACAGGCTGTGCATATTAAGATCCAGTGAGTGCCCAGTGAGAAGCTATTGCCACTGCTAGAGCTGTTGAAGTCCCCTGAGAGCTCCTCTGCCTGGATCCCATCAGGAAGATGGCACCAAAGGACCATCACCTCCCTCAGACAGGCACTAGCAGCAGGAGACAAGGAGTGGGAAAGGACGTGGGGAAGCTTGGACCCATGCATATACATTTCCTTGCTCTCTCTGACTCCCAGGGGAGCTTTTCTGGGTGAACTGTGATCCAAAGTAAACAGTGATGGATTAGTCATGCCCATTAGATAACCTGGGCCTGCATAACTGAGCTCTTGCAGTGAAAGTGGCTGCAGTTCACCTCGAGGCACGAGGGCTCGTACAACTGAAAGCACTTCTACTGAGGCAAGACAACCTCTTTGGGGGATCAGGTGCTGATACAGGCCAATTTTGCACAATTCTGCTGTGCCATGGTGAAGCAATGAAGCCATCAGAGCCTGTGACAGTAGTGTCCTGTCTTCACATGACCCTGCCACATGGTGCCCAGCACCAAATACGACCCTCTCCACCCCATTTGCTGGCACACAGGGAGCAGGCCTCAAGCAGAGGCTGCATCAACACAGCACATACATCCCTAATCACAACAAAACCAGCCACCTGGATTTGTCAGTGTTATGTTACACAGATCAGAAGCTGTAATTTTTAAAGAGGAAACAGGTGTTTTGGAATATGATCTATTTTTCCAGGAGGATATGATAAGTAGTTTTCAGCTAATTATTCTGTATCAAACCATACAGAAACTATCTTCAAAGTGGACTTGTCAGCTTGGAAGACACTCGAGATTTTACACCGAATTTTAGACTTGACAGAGAACATAGGGCATGGTGGGTGGTGGCAGCAAGGGATTCAACATGCCTCAGCTGAATCCCTAACATCAGGGCTACAGCTTATAGCCAGTGTAAGCTAAAACACTTTTTCTTGCATCTTTCCATTGCTGTTTTTCAAACAAAGCAACTTAAACACATGTGAAGAGAAAACTGAGCAACTGACAGAACAGAAACAGCAACTGAGCAAACACTAGAAAGTGTGAGGGCTTTGTGCTACGTAAGCTGCTGCAGACTGACTGAGATAGCCAAGAGATGCACATGGGCATGGGGCAGGCTGGGGAGAAAAGGTTGTCATCCCTTCACAACTGGAAGATGCTCCTTCTGTGAGGCCACAGATGCCCATCGCCACAAAGCCAATCCCTTCACAATTGGAAGATGTTCCTTCTGTGAGGCCACAGATGCCCATCATGCCTGAAATGACCAGGGTTAAATAACCAGGCAACAGGTTAAAGTAGTTAGGCTGAAAAGGGAGAGAGCCTGCAGTTCAAACACTGTCCCTCACAAAAGAGTAAATTATTAACTCCTCCTAATTAGGTGCCACTCCCGTCCCACCTCAGGCTTTGAAAGGATGGATGGACCACGCATGGAGGTTTAACAATGCAATCTCCTCCCCATATGACTAAGCAGGACCATACCAACACCACCCATCCAGCAGCTCCTTTGGTCATGGCAGAAGAAAACTCACTTCCTCTGTTTATCATCTTGTGATAAACTTCCAACAGAAATATTTTTTTCCTGTAAGTGACAGCATTTTGAGAAAACACCCACAAATCCCTCCCCAGGCCTTCGTGACAGCCTCAACAGCCTCTTGCCAATTCCTGCCAGCACAGAAGGCACCTGCAAGCACTCACACCATCCCTTGCGCTTGTGGTTATGTGGTGATGACCACGAAGAGCCATCAGCAGCACACAAGAACCATTTTCTTTCTTGCAAGGAAACAACAAAAAAGGAGCTTGAGTTGGTGGCAACAGGACTCTTTTTGTGGAATCCCATCCTATCTCAACTGCTTCCTCTCATTGGCATGTGCTTCTCTGACATCTGAGCAGCACTATTACCTCTTTATCACTCGGTGCAATGTGCCAGGCAGGGCCTCATAGAAAGCAGGAGGGCTTGTCTGCTCCCTCTGTCTCTGATGCAGGCCCACTGCATCTTCCAGCCCCAAGGAGCACAGCAGCCACTGCCAAGGGACAAGGCAAAGTTCCACTCCAGGGACAGCCCCTTGGCCTTGGCAAGCAGCACACTCTGCCCTAGCACACACTGGGAGGCATGTCCAAGTGTTTAGGAGCAATCATTAGCTGCATTAAATCATCATCATCATCATCACAGAATCATCATAGAATTCAAAGGTTGGAATAGACCTTACAGACCATCTAGTCCCAACCCCTGCCCTGGGCAGGGACACCTCCTCACTAGATCAGGTTGCTCAAGGCTCATCCAGCCTGGCCTTGAACACTGTCAGGGTTGGGCCAGCCACCACATCCCTGGGCAACCTGGGACAGTGTCTCACCACCCTCACAGGAAAAAACTTTTTCTAATATCTAACCTAAACTTCCCCTCCTTCAGTTTAAACCCATTATCCCTTGTCCTGTCACTGCAGTTCCTAACACAGAGTCCCTCTCCAGTTCCTTGTAGGCCCTTCAGACATTGAAAAGTTGCTCTGAGGTCTCCACACAGTCTTCTCTTCTCCAGGCTGAACAGCCCCAACTCCCTCAGCCTGTCCTCATAGGGGAGATGCTCCAGTGCTCTTAGCAACTTTGTGGCCTCCTCTGGACTTGCTCCAACAGTTCCATGTCCTTCTTATGTTGAGAACACCAGAACAGCACACAGTATTCCAGGTGGGTCTCATGAGAGCAGAGGGGAAGAATCACCTCCTTTGACTTGCTGGCCACACTCCTTTGGATGCAGCCCAGGATTTGATTTGCTTTCTGGGTTGCTAGCACACACTGCAGCTCATGGTGAGCTTCTCATCCAAATGCTGCCAATAACCATGTTACCGTCTAATAATTGATGATTAACTCTGCAAACTGAGGGCACCACATCATGACTTAAGAATTATCTTCTTTCCTTTACAGGACTTACTAAAACCTGCTTGGTACAGCATTTCAATTTCCAGGTATGTACAGTTTGGAAAAAAGGGGGGAAAGTAAAGCAAAGCACAGCAAGCATGCAACAACATTGTTTTGAGCTCAGATGATGTTAAATGAATTAATTTGATTCATTCTTGAATTTAACTGGCAAGATTTAATGGTTCTCATTGAAAGCATGAATAACTATTTTGTTCTGTGAATGACTATAGTTTAGTGACTCTTGATGTCAGTGTATTTTGCCCAGGGTAAAACTTACTATATGAATTATTCACAGCTGTGTGAATGAAATGAACGGGGTTGCACTCAGAGACAGGATGCCAAGTGTGGTTATTTGACATGACGGGGCACACTCGATGCTGACAATGGACAATAGTTAATTTACAATCTGGTACTGGGGCTCAGTCATTCTCTTTAAGATCTTTATAGAAAGCATGGCACTTTTTGTCATGTACTCCACATTAAGATGGATTCTGTGTGCCAAAAAACACTGAAGCATAGCTCACTTTTAAAAATGTTCAGTAGTTTAAAGGCAAAAAAAAATAATCTACCTTCCTGTCTTGTTTGGCTGAAACATTGCTCCAAAGAAAATGTGTTCAAGAGCAACTTAAAAACAAATGAAGGAATGCATCTATATATCACTTGAGCATCTTGTCACAGATGCCGTAGTTGATTGCTGCTAGGACTTCTCCCTGATAGGAAAGGATCTGGCAGCCTCTCACGGAATGGGGTTTGGACTGGGAATAATAGAGCTTTTACCTAAGGTTCTATTTCCAAATCTGAGAGAGAAGAGACTGGGCAAAGTTTCTGCACTAAAGTATTTACAGTGAGCAATCGGAGTAGGGCATTTTCCCAGCCTTCTTAAAAACCTGTTGCTTTAATGCAAGACATTTGTAATCTGGAAAGACAGGATGCAATTCAGCTTGATTTGACAAATGGGCCACGAAAGTTTACTTACGCATATTAATGATACATTCATCTTCACTTTACACTTCCCAGCTGCATGCTTATTGCAAACATCTGTGCTGCTGAAACCTCTGGCATTACAACTCATTTATATGGTTTAAAACCAGTGCTAGACAAAAGCAGGGTTGGGGGAGGCAGGGCACAGGGATGCAAGGTGCTTTTTTCTCCCAAATTTCACAGGCACTTAGTTTTATCTTTGAGCATTTTTCTGTGAATGGGCTGAATGTGTACATTCCTCTGGTGGAATACCCACATACCTTACATGTGGGTAACTTCCAAACCATCAACATTGTGCTGTGTTGCCAGCATTGTGCCAAACCTTCCATGCATCAGCATTACACTGACAATACACCTAGTATTTATAGAAAGGGCTAAAGGAAAGATGTCTAACAGGTGGCTTTGGTTTTCCCTCCATGCCACACACTCCCCATCATCCAGCAGCAGGAGAGGCCACTGCTCTGTAGGCCAGCAACTCCCTGGCCATGCTTAGATCACCAGTAAAGCAGGTCAGTTCTTAATGCCATCCCCAGTTCACATATTTTCATAGAATCATAGAATCAACTGGGTTGGAAAAGACCTCCAAAATCATCAAGTCCAACCCTACTGTGGTTACTAGGCCATGGCACTAAGTGCCACATCCAGTCTCAGCTTGAAAACCTCCAGGGATGGTGAATCCACCACCTCCCTGGGCAGCACATTCCAATGCCTGATTACTTTCTCTAGAATAAATCTCTTCCTAATATCCAACCTAACCCTCCCCTGGCAGAGCTTGAGTCTGTGCCCTCTTGTCCTGCTGCTGGTTGCCTGGGAGCAGAGACCAACCCCCACCTGACTCCAACCTCCTGTCAGGGAGTTGCAGAGGGTGAGAAGGTCTCCCCTGAGCCTCCTCTTCTCCAGGCTGAACACCCCCAGCTCCCTCAGCCTCTCCTCATGCCACTTGTGCTCCAGTCCCTTCCCCAGCCTCGTTGCTCTTCTCTGGACCCACTCCAGCACCTCAGTGTCCCTCCTGACCTGAGGGGCCCAGAACTGTACACAGGATTCAAGGTGCAAAAACAATACACTTTCCCTCAAACTATGGTGTGCTGGAGACTGTGCCTACCAGTGAAATTAGCCTGCCTGAATTTTTCTTCTTTTCATCCCCCTGATGCTGGATGATTTGGCTTAAATCCTGCCTGAAATGCAGTTTGCATAGTTAACAGTGAAATGGGATATTTCTTCTTGGCTCCCAGATCTGTCAGGTATTGCATGTATTTGCTTTTTGACCAGATGGCACTTCTGCTTTGTAGCTGCACATGAAGGATTAAATTTCTGAGCTCACATTTGGCAGGCATATGACATCCCTGGGGATTCTGGATACAGGTTAGTACACCAACAAGGCTCTCAAGTAGTCTTAAGAGGTTTTCTTTCCTTGGTCATCCAGGTATTATTATTATTTGACTGCCTCTATTTATGCCAAGACAGTGTGTACTCTTCCTTGTCATGTGGAACATCTCAGTGACCCTCTGCCTTGGCTGATGGACAGCTGGCTGTGAGCAGTTAAAGCCTTTGCTGTAAACCACTTCATATCTAAGCTCTTTAAACTGGTTCATGGCTGGCTTGGTTGGTTGTTTTGGTGTATCTCAGTATTTACAGTAAAATTAGCAGGTCTATGTATTCATGCCAAGCTAGGAGAAGGCAAGAAGTCAATTTTGAACGTGATGTATGATGCATCTCTAACAGTGCCCACGTGCTACTCTGGCACAGGACTCACATGCACTGAGAACACTGAGACCACAAGCTAAGCAGTGCAAAAATATCTCCAAAAGCTTACAAATACTTCCCACTCACACAATTCCCTGTTTCAAAAACACTGGTCAAACTTTGCATGTGAACCCTTCCACAAGGCATTTAGTCTCATCATCTCTTTGCTTAATTGTTGCTAAAAATTTAGTACCAAACTAAAGGCCACCTGTGCACAAAGGAGCAATGACTTGAGTCACAACACCATGCTACCTGCCAACTAACAGCCCTGCTTCATACCTGCCCCCTGCTGATGTATCCCCACTCCTCTTTGCAGTTTCTCTACTGGCACCACATAAACCACCAAGAAACTTAGATAAACTCTGCAAGTGAATTTCAAGTCCCAAGAGCTGCCAAACTGAGTTTGTGTTTTCACTTGTGGGTGCTTTGGAGATTGCATTTGTGTACTGTGGGTCAGCTCATAGAGAGGGGAAAGCTGAGTACCTCACAGAAGCCACTGCAGCAATTTCCACCCTCCACATCTGCTCCAGAGACAGTGAGAGCTTTCTTGCAGGCTGGACCCATGGCTGTCTGACTTCCACACTTGCATTTGATATGACTGCATTCTACTCATATATCATCATTAACTAAAACTAGAAGAATAAAGAGATAGATGTATTGTTAGGAAAGGTGAACAGTGGGAGTTTGTTTCGCTGATACTGCTTTTGGAAGCCTCAAACATAGCCCTCAGCCCAGCACATCAGCTAGCACACAGGGCTCACCAGCTCAGATCTGACTACATATGTATACATAAAATGCAAAGTGGAAAAACCCAGCTCAGTTTCCTGATTAATTTTGGTCTCTGCATTCACCAAAGAAGGGCTGGATAGTGCAGCAAAGCAGGGAGTGCAGCTGTGCTCAGAGGAACATCTGGGCTGCCCAGGGAGGTGGTGAATTCACCATCCCTGGAGGTTTCCAAGCTGAGACTGGATGTGGCACTTAGTGCCATGGTCTAGTAATCAGGGTAGGGTTGGACTTGATGATCTTGGAGGTCTTTTCCAACCCGACTGATTCTATGATTCTATGATCTGGATGAAATCCTCTGTCACTGCCACCTTCTCACAGGGATGCTCTGCAAACATGGCCCACTTGTAAAACAAGACATGCACATCACGACACCGCGACAGCACAGCTGGAGGGTACACACAGGGAGACCTGACTCCTCTTCAGTCCTTTCAAACAGGAGAGCCTGTGCCAGTATGAAGTCTACAACAGAGGAGCTATTAACTTGAGGTATGCTTTCCAATCCCTGCTCTATTTTTTCAGGGCTGACTGCTGCAGACTGAAGACTGCTTCCTAATTTTTTCTCTCTCTGTAAGCTCTGAATGTTTATTTTGTGTAGATATCTGTCCAATTTCATGCAATTTCATGTCCGGAATGTCTGCATAAGTAGGCACGTGGGACTATCATAAGGCAGAAATAAATGTTGTTGCAGGAATTGCTTCTTAATGCTGAGGACTTTTCATGGAGAAGATTTGTGCCTTGGTGTATGTGTGCTATTGACAAAGATTTACTGCAAGCAACAGATCTGGATTTTGTTAGTTTGTTACGATTTCTATCAGGTGTACAATCTGTCATGCACAGCAAATCCCTTTTACTGGGAAAAAATGAGAGCTACAGAGTTCTTCACTGCTGTCTTTGTTGTCCTTCTGATTTCAGGTACCTTACTGATGAATAATAGCCTACAACAAAATGCAAAGATTGCTGTAATTGGACATGTTAAATATTGGTGATGCAATGAGCCTCTGGATTGCTAAACAGTGATTCAGCAGCACCCTCTTGAAGCAGAAGCACCCTGAACTATGCCATTCCCTGCTGCTTTCAGCTCCTGCTGACGCTGGTAACTATCTTCTTTCGATGTACAGTTGGATGAAATGTGAAGAAAAAGCTAAAATAGTGCACCTTGTCATGCATGCACAGTCAAGTGTCAGTCAGCTAAAGGGCATTTGGGAACACAAAATCATGGCTATTATCTTCGTTCACAGTCCATACTGCCATTGCTGGGAAGGGATTTTTGAAAGCACATATGCAAAGTGCATCCTGGTTTTTAACATGGTTTTTTTTCACTGAGTCACATAGAAATGCTGCCTTCCCCTTCATCAGGTCTGTGCAGGTAAAGAATTAAACCAGAATTGATTCTATTCAGAAGTTTGCTGAATTGATGGACAGAGCAAGCTCGGAGCAGGTTACCATCTGCCTCACTCAACGCACGATGCATCTGGAGGTGACAGCACCAGCAGCTCATCCTTCTGGCATAGCTACAGTGAAACACTCCTGGCAGCACTTGCTGGTCCCTCCTTGTCTCCAGCTCACAGCTTATCCATTTTTCCTAAAACCAAGCCCAGCTAAAATCACTGCAATATTACCAGGCACCAGTGTGGGGATCAGAGGAGATCTTTTGAAGTTTCCAATGTGCTAAGAAGTTCCTCTAAGTAATAAAAGACTAAACTTCTGAGACAAACTGTTTCACTCAATGGAGAACTGAGGATGACTGAATTAAAAACACAGTACTTCAAGAATTCCTCTTCTTTCATCCCCATGTGACATTCACCTGCTAACTGTACCATTCCTCACATCCCCAAAGGAAAGATCCTGGGCTAAGCAGCAGACTCATGCCTGGATTTGGACAGCATTGTTCCCCAGGCAGTCTGCAGCAGAGGAGTTTGGCTCTAGCTGTTAGCAAAATGCTCAGAGACATGCACAGCCTTATCCCAGCACTGGGAAGTTTCTTTGCTTTGGACACATGGCCCCCAGGGGCCAGTGCTGCAATTTTGTGTGCCCCAAGCCTGCTTCTGGTCACTGTAAAAGTAATCATTGTGCTCACCTGCTTAATAAGAGAGCAGAGAAGCTTGTGGAAGTGCCAAAGCAAAGGTCCTGGGGCTGAAGTCCTGTAGATGCACATAACACACTCAAAAATTTGACTGTCTCTGACACCCAGATTTGTTGATTCACTTGTCTTTATAAGAGGTTAGAGGATTGGAAGGGCAGATTTTTTTCTCACAAGTGTTTTGATATTACTTACTTGTCCTCAAGTGTCACAGGCTCCTTGGACAGCCATTACCCACCCTCCTCCCATGCATCTGCCTGGAGCATGAATGCCAAAACAAGCATAGAATCATAGAACCAGCTGGGTTG
>NW_008682392.1:0-411 GCF_000695815.1 Acanthisitta chloris
TCGCTTCCATCAGCATCACTTTACAGACGTGTCCCGAGATGAACCGACGAGCCCAGGACAAAGGCAGCACTGGCTGGTGCTGCTCCTCCTCCGGCGACCCTGGCCGCTTTCCAGCGCCGGAGCAGCAGGATGTGCAGATTGCGTTTTTCAAGCGGGTTTGAAAAGATCTTTGCTGCCTTTCCACCTCTGGCTGCGTGTGCCGCTCATCACCCACGGAACACTGCCCAAGGAGCCCCGAGCCGGTGTCTGATCGCGGGCACAGCGAGGAGAAAGACTTGGCCAATCCCCCTGGCACGGAGCGTGTACAAACACTGGGTGTGTAAACTCCTCTGCAAGCTGCAGACAGGAGTGCTGGCTGCAGAGCCGGGACAGCCTCCGCTACAGGTTGGCTCTGACACAGGGATAGGAAAC
>NW_008682392.1:492-6856 GCF_000695815.1 Acanthisitta chloris
GAGATGTGCTCAGAGGAAACAAATCCAGTGGGTTACAGGGGCAGGGAACACTTTGAACCTGCTAAAAGGAACAGACATGTTCTGGGTTTGAGCTCTGCCTCTCTCCTGCTTGTTTTACACCAGTTAAGTTCTACTTGCATAATAATCCTCTAGTGATTAAAATCAGAAAATTCTGGTGTTCTAGGTTCAGGCCACCCCAGATTACCTGGTAACATTTCAGTTTGTTCGTGCTCTTGAAGTTGGCTTGAGAGCATTTCCTTGCTGTGGGTGGGCTCAAATAGTCTCCAGTCTAATTCAGAGGTTTCTGGAAAGTGTTTGCAGCTTCCTCAGCTAACCCGATTTTTCAGCAGCACAGCAGGAAGTGTTGTTGGAGACACTGGGACTCTCTCCTTTGGGAAGCAGAATGTGCACCACAGTTGTTATCCATTCAGAACACTCTGTGCAGTACATCAGTCTATACATCATGCATTACATACCATGTAGCTTCCAGAGAGTGAGCTTGTGCCAATATGTACATCCCTGCTTTTAATACCAGAGAAACATTTGGTTCTAAACATGGAGAAAAATCAAGCAAATCGAGCATTTTAGTGGGAACCTTATTGCCTCCTGTCACAGAGTTCAGCTAACAGCAATCATGGCAACTAGCCTCAGGTACTCTAAGTGCTCTAAGTACCATTAAGGAAATCAGCTGTGCCTTTTCCAGAGGGTGATCAGCCTCCCGATCTCAGTTGTTTGTCTCCCTCCAGTGACTGCAGGGAGTGAGCAGGTGCTGAACATTGGCTGGTGTGTCCTCCCCCTCCTAAGAAAGGCTGCACTTCACAGCCACTTACCAGATTGCTGATGTGCTGGGAGCGCAGCAACACTTCAGCACTTGTCTATCCCCTGTGGAAATAGGCACTCAAATGTCTGTATGTAGCTTCCTGTGTTCAAAAGAGTTTCTCTTTCCTTGATTAGCTTCAGAGCATAATTAAAATATGCTGCCAACAATGCTTCCTGTTGCTATACAAGTGTCTGCAATAATCCACTTCTAAACCGGAAAGGATATAATTTGTGGCAAGGGTTTATTACAAGTCCTGTACCAATAACAGGTTAAACCCTGGGATCTGGCCAGGGGCTGGAAAAACTGACTAAACAGTGTCCTAGCAGGGCAATGCACAGCCAAGTCAGGAGTTTTCCTTCATGTGGAAGTTTTCCTTGCCCATACCAGCAGTGGCTGAGTTCACCTGCCCAGCCTGGAGGAGACCCAGGGAGGCCTCATTGCTGAGAGAGGTCAGTGCTGCCTCTCCTGAGCAAGTGATGTACAGCTCTTCTTCCTAGCATCCAGTGACAGGATATGTGGAGTGGTTCAAATCTGCATCAGGATGGTTCAGACTGGTTATTAGGATGCATTTCTTCACCAAGAGGGTGGTCAGGCAGTGGAACAGGCTTCCTAGAGAGTTGGTGGATGCCCCAAGCCTATCAGTGTTTTAAGAGGCATTTGGACACGAAGCAAGAAGAGCTCAGCACCTCCCTCTCTGCTCCTCCTCCTCAGGAAGCTTGGAGAAAGCAGTGACATCTCCCCTGAGCCTCCTTTTCCTCAAGGCAGACAAACAGTGTCCTCAGCCACTCCTCATCTACATTCATTTCAGATTCCCTGCTTGGAAGCAAAAGCATAAATAGCCACTCCATCAAACTTTCTCTCTTCTGGTAGCCTTGATAAAAGAATATTTTCTGCAGTTTGGTCTCATGCCTAACAATCTAATTTGATGGTAATTCTCATGTACCCTCAATGAAAATGTTGCATCTAAAGCAATGTTGACATCTGCAAGGTGAATCACACAGACCAAGAAAAGCTGTTCTGTCTTCTTTGTGCTCAAAGTAAATTCAGATATGAAAGATGAAAACTAAATATAAATTTTACTTTCAAATAAAAATGAGGCTGTCAAAAAAAACCCAAAAAACAAAACACACAAAAAAACCCCACAAAACAAGTTTCCACAAAACTTGAAATCAGTGAGGATCACTTCTGTCAAAGGTTAGAGAAAAAGAAGAGAACAGACTCAGTTTCCTAGCACACAGTCCTAGCATCATGTTTGCCCATGGAAGGAACATGTATCAGCCATTGATGAAATACATTTACATCTCTCTCAAAAAGTCAAATTTGAGAAAAGCTATGGGTCTATATGGTGATTTTTGGTCATTTTATAAATCATTACATGCCTCAAAAGATTATATGAGTCAGCAAATGGACAATTATCTACTACTACAACCTTAACCATGGAAAATGTCACAATGTCACTAGTTATTCCTTGGCAGAATAACTCCTAGGGCTTCCCTGCCTGTCATCTTCATTCCAGACACAAGGCTAAAACTGACACATTCGACACCATATGCTGTGGCCCATGAGTAGCACAAAGAGCAGTATCCAGAGTTTCCCCTGCAGCTCTGCCATACTTCACTCCTGCAGTCACACACAAACTGGTACCAAGGTGGTTCTGATCCCCATATGTTCAGCAGCGCTGATCTATGCACTGCAAAACACTCCTGGCAGCTTTGGGTAAACAAGCAGCTCTTAATAACCCTCCTCCCTCCCCAGACACACACGAGTCCTTTCCCAAAGAGATCCAGAGCAACCTTCAGCTGAAAGAGAGGAAGGCTCTATCTCAAGTGCTCATGAAATACACATTCTCAGGACTTCCTGGCTGGTTGCAGCGTGTCCTGCAGGTACAGCATGTGTGAAGCTCAGCCCCTGATGACACTGCTGTGTTGAAGCAGCAACCTGCTAGTACAAACAAGGCTCACCAGAGTGAAGGAGGCAGCAAGCCAAGGGCATTTCAAAAACCACGATCCACCTTGTCAAAACATGCTAGATGCTGATTGGGAGCATTTAACACTTTAAAAACTGAGCAGACTGAGATGTCACTGGAGGAGGAGAGTTGCTGAGCTCAGCCCTAACAGCAACAAATGCAGCTGCCTGCAGGCCACGCTGTGTGTGTGCAGCAGGCTGGGACAGCCCAGGAGCATTACTGTTACTCTGAGGACATGGATCGTCTGAAATCTCATTTCAAAGAAAATTAGAAGAAAAGTCACAGGACACTGTAATTATATATAATTATACCATGGGCTAAAGCAGCAGCGCGGGGAGATTTTGTGGGTCACACTCCCCACCCCTCCCAATGTTAAATATGTGCTGTTAATGGTTACAACCAGAGACGTATAGCAAAGGAGGTTAAAAGTGCTGGCAGAACCACAGAGGCTCACAGCAGTGAGCAGCAAGTGTGAGAAAGGCAATGATTTTCTGTGACAAAATTCCTTCCAAGTCAGGAATTGACAGGCATGAGAAAACCAACAGTTTAACTGCTGCTCTTAAACATGGAGTTTGCACAGATATTACTATATAAAGAAAAATGATTTGAAGTGATTGCTGTCACACACAAATATTCCCATTGGAAAAGTAGGAGTAGTCCCATGTGACCATAACAGATTCTCTCACACTTTGTGAAAATTGTTTCATGGTGAGGAGCTTTGCTTAAGTGAGGAAAACAAAATTAAACCCTTAATTGTTTAGCTGTCTCATCCTCTCACTGCCTTAGGCAGCCTCAAGTTGGGATGCAGCCTCAGCCTCCCTCCCTGAGCCCCAGGGCTGCAGCCTCCTGCTGGAGCAGCAATGTGCAACACATGGCACTTGTGCTCTGGGAACCTCCTCCCCCCAACGCCTGAGAGAAAACAGGCTGCAATTCTCAGGACATGTTTTACTTGAGGCTTCACACTGCCCAAAAGCACAGCAGAACCTAATGCTTCAGCCCTTGAGACACGTGTGGGTTTTTTGCTACCCAAGCATGTAAATGAAAAGATGCTTTCCTCTGTTTCCTAGCACTTACAAATATGTTTTGCCACTTACACACAATGAAAACTCTTGAAAACGCTTCTAGCTCCAGTCGTACAAGGAGCTGCATGGACAGGTCACTGAGCAGAAAGAAGGGGAATGAGGACACAGATACCTTTTCCAGGCCCTACTTGTGGGAAGCACAGCTTCTCCTTCATCCTCAGACCACAGGGCCAGGATCACAAAGCCATCAGTTTGCTCCTGCTGCTTTTAATCAAGCAGAACTCCTCAGCAAACTGGGGCCAGCAAATGGCACTAATAAGCAGTGCTCTGGCTTTGATTAGTCCTAGCACTGAGCTACACAGCAGCACCCTCACTCTGTCTGCTCTTGCTTGCTCTCTACTGTGATCAGCAGAGCTGGGGACAACAACAGATATCAACCAGCTAAAATATTATACTGGGCAATTTAGTGCTCAGCAGCTTTCCTGAAGCAATGAAGTGATAGCATTCATAGAATCACAAACCACTTAGACTGGAAAAGACCTTTAAGATCATTGAATCCAAGAGCAGCTGAAGTGACACTAAGGCCAGAGGAGCTTCAGCCCCCAAACACTTAACCCACATTGTCCATTAAATATCAGCTATTTCAGGCAAACTGAAAATCATCATTTGCCCAACCTCACACATCGACAGTTTGCTCCCCCCTGAGAATGTAATTCAAGCCTTTTCTGCTTGTTGGTAGATCTAAGTCAGAGCCCCCTGGAAGCTCCCCTGAGAACGTAATTCAAGCCTTTTCTGCTTGTTGTTAGATCTAAGTCAGAGCCCCCTGGAAGCTGCAGAGAAGCCTAGTGGCCTTGGGCTTGATGGGTTTCCTAAAGGAAACTTGCAAAATAAATTACAGGTGTGTAGATTCTTTTTTCTTTCTTTTAAACTATTGCCCTGGTACCAGAAAGCTGTTATGCAGTTACATTGATTAAGCCCTTCAAGGATGGTTTAAGAGGTACATGATTTTACAGGAACTATGCAGGAGTACATTCCATCCATGGAAAAGAGTGCCAGGCTAAGGGAAAAAGCACTAGTGTGCTGTTAGACCATAAATATTTTTGCTAAGTGTCTTCAGATGAAGCCCACAAACTCCGGAAAAGCATCTCATAGATCAGTTTCACTTAGCAGCACTTCATGTCCTCCAGGCAAAAATAGTTCTTTATAGTTTTTCTGTACAGTAAGATAGCAGTAAAAGAAAATGAACCGAGGATTGCTGTCAGTGACTGACTGACAATAAGCTGGAAGATTGATTTGAGCACAGAAAATGCAAACAAATTGGACCTTTTGGGGGTGTGCAACACGAGTGCACAAAACTACCTTAACTTTGCACTACTATGGAGGGTAACTAGAGCATCAAAATATCTACCAGCTGCATTCTATGTTCCTATCTGTAAGCAAAGTGCAGTTACAAGTGCTTTCCTCACACCTGTTCTTCCTGGGCTGCACCAGACGCCCATGAAAAAGTTCATTTCAGGCAGGTAACAAGTAGAGAAATCTCACATTTTTAGTAAAGCTCAAGTTGTTATGCATCAAGGTACAAAGACAAGGGAATGCAACAGAAACATTCCAGGAAGGAATGGACTGAGGAGCCCCTGTAAGCAGCCTCCCAGAGCCTGAGATGACATGTCCTCTTGTACTCTGGCCTACTCTTGCCTTACTTTAGCAGTAACCGACCCACACCAGCTCTGTTTTCTGTGATTTCATCCCTTGGCTCTCCGGAGAATCACAGCAGTGCTCCTGCCTGCAGAGCCTGGGGCTGTGCCATGGAAATCCCTCTGTGCCCATAAAGAACAGCAACTGGACCAGAGACAGAGGAAGGAACAAAGCTCATCTAACGCTTCAGCTCCACAAACCCCAAGCAGTGCTAAAGTAGCACTTAAGTAGCACAAGGCCCCAAAGGGGATGCTCTGGGATGCTTTTTCTCCAGTGAAAAGTTTGCAAACAGAACTGGCCTTGGAAGAGTTACACTGCTGTACACACCAAGTTCCCCCAGGCCCAGATGTTAGCATTTTATTCAACACACATTAGAGGAGACTCCAATAAAGAATAGTGCGAGCGATGCCAATTTTTTCTTGGTAAACCTCCAGCAGGAAATAATCCTGTGTCAACTAGAGCTCTGTCCTCTGGTACCACACAGGCTCAGACAATGCATCTGTTGGATTTGTTTCAGTATGTTCAGCTCTGTGTTTCATGGTTTTCAGGCATGAAAGGCTTTTGCTGTTACAAATCACAACAAATAATCAATGACTCTGAACAACAAAATCACATGATAAAACTGAGGTGCAGCACTTGCCAGTCAATAAAGGAGACTGTAAAAGAGAAAGGGAGCAGTTACACACCTTACAGTGCGTGTTATCTAAATTACTTGTTTGAAGACAAGGTGCTAAGAACAATTCTAAAGATAAAGATTTTTCTCTCACGCTGAATCGCCATAGCTAAAGAAATACAGTAAAAATTGCTCTGCATTCCAGAAACAAAGTTAATGGGCTGTAACATCTGGGGAGTCAGGGAAAG
>NW_008682392.1:6886-10632 GCF_000695815.1 Acanthisitta chloris
AGTGCTTTATCAGCATCCTGAAGATACAGGCAATTGAAAAAACACCATTACTGCTGCATGATATGAATTTCAGACAAAGCAAAGCGTTCAATATAATTCCATGCCAGTCACATCCAGTTTGGATCACTCCATACAGTACCCAAGCAGTTTAGAAGGCTAAATACTATGTTTTCATGTGTAACTTGTGCAGAAAACTTTATGTTCTGGGTACAGATATGGACAAGAAAATAGATTATTTTTTTTTTTTACAAAAGTGGGCCAAACTTTGGAAAATCAACACTAATTTAGTAGGTGCTTTTTAGAAGAACCCAGTAAAGCCAGTGTATTTATACCAAGGAGTATCAGGACCCCAAAGGCTCCATGTTACTCACTGTTCCTGTTGAGAGCTCACCTGGACACACGCAGGTTTGTGGGCAGCAGTCCTCACACTCATTTTCTGAGCCTTGCAGCAGCTTGGGAAACCTGGAATCGTCTGTCACCCCAGCACAGAGCTCAGCTGCAGGCAGAAATGTTCATGTGCTTAGCAGAACCCACAGGGGCTGGTAACAAAAAGGCAACTTGGGCTGCCTGAGGGAGAGCACTGCAGAAAAGTGTAGTTTGGGAGTTGTCCCAGTGACACAGACCCCACACCTGAGGGCAGACAGGCTGACCAGGGCTCGGACTGTGGCCCTGCCGCTCTCGGGACCCAGCAGGACACAACTCCTGCTCTCCTGACCTCCCATTAACTTGGCTGGGACTGACGTTTTCTTTGGGAACCAGATCTTGATTACAGTCCTGTCCTTCATTCTATCTGAGCTCTTCAAGCTGCTGTTCCCTTGAAGTTTAGATACCAAAACAACCTTTTTTTTTAATCTGCTGTCTTGGCCTTGAGTTTTCCTTACCATTGATGTTAATCCTGTAAACCAATTTTCTCATTTGGAAGTGTCTGATTTTCTGCAGATTTAACCACCATAAAAGACAAATACAACTTCTCATTAATATTTTTTGTATTTCATAGCCACAGAGCTAAAAAAGAACTGGATAAGATCAGCTGATTCTGCACTGACTGACGATGCATTGTCTTTTCATCAAAACTAGAATTAGCAGAGCAAGGAAAAATTAGTTAGATGATGACAAGATTGCTAGAGCTCTAAACATGACTAGAGTAGTGCAGGTCTGCTAGTATGGGATGATCTAATGTCTTTGTTGGGGGTAGTTGTTATTCTAATGGAACAATTACAATTACAGTTAAAACTTCAATAATTACAAAGCCAGAACTATGATACACTCATTTATTGTGACTAAATGGAGCAGAACAATAAGGAGCCATCTGAATTAGCACCACAAACCTGGACTAGGTCCTCAAAGAAACTTCCTAGTAAGGCTGGTAGAACACCAGAACTAGCTGCATCAAAATGCCTCAACATCTCCTGGCCTGAAGATTTTAACAGAGCAAAGAGCCCAGAAGCCTCCAGTGCCCAGGCAAGAGCCACAGGACAGGTACTGGGACAGCAGACAGGTTTAGCCAAGAGCCCAGATCTCTAGAGAGATTTGCATTGATCACCTAGATCCAAACTGCAGCCAGAAAATCAATCCACAGTCTGGTGGTCTCCGCAGCAGGTCCACATACAAGAGCAGAAATTCAGTTTATAAATTAGAGTATAACTCCCAGAACCACATAACTCAGGAACAATAATCCCTCACCCAACAAAAGGGCTAAGGACCCAGGGCTGAGCTTATCTGGAGCTCCTGGCCCATGGGCAGAAGGGGTGGGAGGAGGCCCCAGGTGAGGCTGGTCATGGCCATTAAGGGCATTAGAGCACTCAGAACCATTACCACCTGGTAATGCTAAGGTGATAATGACAGTGCTGAGTTTTGCTTAATATTACTCATCAAGAATAAGTTTGACTGGTTATAAATGTCTAGTTTATAGACATCTGTCTTAAATAAACCTTTCAAAGCTTTCTAATGTAGCTGTTAAACTTGTCTTGCCACTCAGATCTAGTTTTCATGCTTGGGTCTGATGTATGCTGCACTTTAATGGACCTGCTCTGAGACAGGGATTTAAAGTGTTTGAAATGAAATGAGAACACTGTGTGTAACATACTTCATTGAAGGTCTCTGCTCACACACTTGGCCAAGTTCTAGTTCACCCAAAGCATCAGTAAACATGGCAGTGTTGCTGTCACCCACAGGACATTCTAAGTACCAATTTCAATATGAGGATTAATAGAAAACTGTGAACAAATATGACAAGTGTGATGGCATTTCTGGTTTGTGTAGATGCTTCATGACTCTGTTTTGGGACATCATTTAACATCTGCCTCCCAAGCTGGGGGAAGAACCCATCCCACCCTTGCTGTGTGACCTGGCAAAGCCCTGGAGAACATCCCTGCTGTGCCAGCTCTGATTTGCTTCGCAGAAGGGCATGAGGTTGTTGCCGTTCTTGCTCTGACAAAGCATCTTTATCCTTAAAGCTCTGGGGCTTGGTAATTAGAAGATGGAAAGAAAGTGTTGGAGCAGCTTGGGATGGAAGGGAAATGTAACCTCAGAAGTGAAGTCAGATGTCCAATGGAATGTCTTAATTTTGAAATGGTCTCTGAATACAATTAAAGGTTAGAAATGGTTTTGGTTTGCTTTCCTGGAGTCTGATGTGCTCTCAGGAGATCGTTATGCCATGCAGACACTAATATGTCCAACTCCACAGCTATGACTGGTAAAATTAGTTTAACTATATTCCAGGAAACCAGTGGAAGATTGAATAGAAAAGGAAGCTAGAACTTGTGTAGAAATGCTGAAGAGGTTTTGGATCTTGTGAGTGCATTGATGTAAGTGCTTCCAAATTAATCCATAATGTTATTATTATTTTCAAGGGAAATGCACCTATCTGCAAGGTTTTATAAGCTGTAGATAAACCAGGGAGTTATACTTCTATTCTCTATATCCACTGTACTGCACCAAAATGTGGATATTTCTGATTACTGAAGTGACAAAACCTGGATCCTCATGCAGGAGATTGACAGGTTGACAGCTCAGAGCGACAATTCAGTGTGATGTTAACCCTGTGAGGCTTTGAGCTCTATAGGTGCATAACCTAGGATTGGCTTTTGTAGCTGCTTTAGTTTATAAGTGAACCTGGTTGGTTTCTGTAGCTGCTTTAGTTTATAAGTGAACCTGGTTGGTTTCTGTAGCTGCTTTAGTCTGTGAGAACCTGGCTGGTTTCTGTAGCTGCTTTAGTTTATAAGTGAACCTGGTTGTTTTCTGCAGCTGCTTTAGTTTGTGAGAACCTGGTTGGTTTCTGTAGTTGCTTTAGTTTATGAGAACCTGATTGGTTTCTGTAGCTGCTTTAGTTTATAAGTGAACCTGGTTGTTTTCTGTAGCTGCTTTAGTTTGTGAGACCCTGGCTGGTTTCTGTAGCTCCGAGGGGCTGAGAGCTCCTTGGGCTGTGTCCCCGCACAGCTCTGAGCTCTGGAGGTTCTGTGCTGGGGCAGAATTGCTCTGAAGACAAACCCAGGAGAGTGATGCAGCTCTGCAATCTGCTTACAAGTGAAAACACTCACTAATGGCTGCACTTCAGCTAAATCAGGCCAAGTTGTTTTACTCGCACAACTTTCGGCCGTTGTAGTTTGACAGAGTGCGCAGTGTGTGTGGAACTGTTTCATGTCAGGGCCTTCAGTCGGGATAACTGTTTGGTTTCTCATGTTGCCGTTGGTGTTTGGGTACTGGACCATTCATGGAGCCGCAGAGCGGCTGGAAGGAGCAGAGTG
>NW_008682393.1:0-7524 GCF_000695815.1 Acanthisitta chloris
AAGTTGCTCAAGGCCTCATCTAGCCTGATTTTGAACACGTGGTCAGGGCAGTCACCACGTCCCTGGGCAATCTGTTCCAATGTCTCACCATTCCTAGAGTAAAAAACGTTTTTCTCACATCTAACCTAGACTTTCCCTCCATCAGTTTGAACCCAGTTGTCATTGGGGGATTTATGATGGGGGGCTTTTCCCTCCACAGTTTTTATTGTATGCACAGTAGTCTAGACCAGAAAGGTCTTTAAATACACCATCATTTGTAGCCCAAGGTCTTTGAGTGAGTGGCAGAAAACAGATGCTTGAGTCTGTATTCCTGGTTTGAAACAGGACTTTCTTTGTTCACTCTCTTGTGTTTCTGCATGGTAAGTGAGTTTCTTTGCACAAAATAATTAAGCAGTTGTTGATCCAAACCAGAATAAATCCAAATTTGAAGCATGACAATTACTGAGAGACACAATCTGTGAAAAATACCAGTTTATTTATGCCAGATGAACTTCTCTGTTTAAAATGGATGCATTAAACTCCATCAACCTTAATTTTCAGAGTAGATTAAACAATAGTTGCAGATCTCATACTATGATTCCTCCTGTCCAGCACTGTTGGGACAACATGTATACTTACTTCCATTGTCATTGAACATGATTGGAGGCATGTGATTATTTACACACTAAAAACAATCATAGTACAGCTAAGTTCAGCTCAACAACTATGATTACTTAGTTCTTAATGAGTGCATCTACATATTGGTCTAATATGAAACTTTAAAATAATTTTGGCTTTGTTTTTAATGCAGTTTAAGGTGCCTGTGAAAAAAAATTCTTAGTGTTTGTGGATAACACTTTTGCTTCCATTGATGTTGCAACTTTAGTTTGCTTAACGCTATTTGCTTGGGAGTTTAAGAAGGAGCAGATAAAACTTCTTTGTTTTCTATAGAGAAAACATGACGAAAAATTTTGCTTTCTGTACCTATCATTTGTTGACTTCTCCATTATTGCTGTATTAAACAATGAATATATTTCTGGCTAATTAGAAATACAATTCTACAATTCTCTGCTTACTGCTTTGACCTAAAGGGTCAAAAGACCTAAAGGGCATCAGTGTATACATGCAGCAGAACTGCAAAATGGCTTTGAGAAAAATATAAATTTCTTTAAATGAAATGCTTGAAAAATTTGCAAATGGCCCCATTTAAATTACATACAGTGATCAGATATCCACTATGGAATTAAAGATTTGATTTAATTTTTTACTCTAGTCCCCCATTGGACTTGGATCTGCCTGTTTGAAAAGTTTCCTTGTTTTACTGTGAATGCACAGCAAGCACATATATGCATATAGACATGGAGAAGGCAAGAGAAAAATTTACATCTTAACATAAAAGGTGGAAAGTGAAAGGTACTAGAATGGAAAGAATATTCCAGATGCTTAATTGTGGAATATAATTTTGTGCTGCATTATTATATTGTTTTATAATCTCACAAGTACATGTCATGTTTCAGCAGGGGGAAAGTGAATAACTGCACTGCAAATGGGGCTTTGCATGAGAACTGTGGCTGAACAGCAGAATGCTGCTCCTGCCGTTTCTGCAGCAGAGTTGATCGGCTTTTATATGTAAATCAGGGGTGTTGAGGGAGAATTGTTCTGCATTCTTATGAGAAATAGTGGTGAATGAACACCAAGGATCGAGAGCTAGTGTTAAGGAGGTCTTGTGCTGCCCACTTTGAAAGATGTGGATGCACAAAGGGCAGAATAACTGAGGTAAAACTAAACTGTGGCTGTACAGAACAACTGTAAGACTAGAGAGGGGAATAATTTATATGGATCTTCAGAAAAAGTCATGTAAAACAGGTCTCCTTAGAGAGCAGTATCATTTTATATTAGCAGCTGGCAAGTAGCAAGGTAGTGAGAGCAGTGAAACATGCTCTGCCACATATGTTGGAAAGGAAAGATAGGAAAAGGAATATTTGACTGCAGCCAGGAGCTATCAGAGGAGAGATCAAGGCCTGGTTAAACTAGCCAAAGGAAACATGGAGAAAAAGTGTTCTATTCCTCTAATGGGGATTAACAACCCAGAACCCTGTCATAAACGTAAGTACACATTGCAAAAGAAAGCATGTTTGTTGTGAAAAATTGTTTTAGCTGGAGGAGAATCTTGTTGCCTAGAATAAACCACATAAGAGATAGATTGAACTCAGAATACAAAATGAAAAGGAATCAAAAAATTTATTTGAATTTCAAGTTTATTACAAATTCAGGGGGCTATCATAGTCCATGAACAGATGAGACTGTGACTGAAACAAGCAAATCAGACTCTAATTAGAGACAAAATTTAAGCTAGAAGAGTTTAAATGAATGTTGAGAACTGCAAACATTTTTCTTTCAAGAAAAATTGAGGGTAGCTGTACCAGAGCAAGAACTGATTTGAAGATGCTTAGGGAAACTGTACATCATACATGGATTACTCATAATCAGCATCCTGGGCACTGGAGCAGCCTCATAAATGTGTTCTGTTAGTTTGGCTGCATCACTGTGGAGGTCAAGAATAAATACTTACCAGAAAAATGGATTTACTATCTCACAACACCATCACTGCTGATAATTCCAACAGCACTTCTGAGACTGCAAAGATATCAATATTGCTTTATTATATATATTATGTGTTTGATAATAAATCTTGATTATTGATTTTTCTAAACTGAATGCTACCCAGATGTTAATGCTATTCATTTTGAAAGCTTGTTGTTGGATTTTTGGGTTTGGTGTTGTGGGCTTTTTTTGTAATATTCAAGCTAGTGCTAGGTGGAGTGTGAGAGTACTAGTGAAATGTTTCTTAAGCAAGTAGTAAGCCTTAATTAAGTAAAAAAAAGGATTTATGGTTCTACTGGATAAGCTAGAAACATGGGCTTTAAAATTACTGTCTTTAAGAAAAAAAGAGAAATGCTAGGTTTCCCCTCTTTTTAGTCTGTGTCCTCCTCACTATTGCCACATGCAGTTCAATATACTTTTGCAGCTCAAGGTTATCTGTGAACTAATCTGTAGGACTTTTACATTATTTCTTTAGATATATGTTCTAAATTTGTCAGAAAACTGTTTAAAAATTAAGATTTTGTAATTGTGATAACATAACTTAGGTTGCTCTAGAGAAAAGTTTCCTGTCAAAGTTTGTGACTCATTTTTAAATAAGAATTCTTAGATGGTCACTTAAACAAGATTTTCAGGTCAGTACTTTTGTGCTAGGCACAGATAATGCAATCAGGCATCCAGAAAATATGATCCTGGGGGCTTGATGTGCAAAACTGAGGAAGACTTAGAGATAAACTTTAGTTAAATGTAATCTGAGCATGGATCTGTGAGCTTTACACCTTGCCAAATTAGACTTACTCTTATTTATCTCAAGCTAAGCATCTCCTGAAATATACCTTAATCAATGAGATTTGTGTGCTTGAGGGTTTCCTTGAATTTTTAGTTCTCAATTTCTATTTTAATCCCTTTCCATTTATCGCTTTGTGCAAAGCACCTCTGCCTGAAGAATGAAAAGGACTAACAATCAAACAGCAGATTCTTCATTGCCTTACCTTGTATTCATATATATATATATACAATTTTGAGTGCATATAATGGAATTTATATATTTTCAATATATGAATGGGCTAGTAGCTGCTCTTGAAAGCATAGTGAATTATGCAGGAGCTTAAAAGACCTGAAATTCCATTGCTGTTGTATTAATATACAAGTTTCCAAGCACATCTAGTTTAATGCAGGAAGAAAAGAACCAAATGCCAAAAAGAGAAAAGAAAAAGACCACTTATCTCTAGAGAACAGATAATGCTAAGATGCTTCTTTTCTAGATAAAACTGCTTCTTCTAGGGGAAAGAGAATGAATGCTCTCCTTGCAGCAACTGCATGGGGCCACCCACCAAAGCAAAAGAAATGGGGGTGGGTCCATGAAGTCTTCTTGGACTTTCTTGCTTCTGTTTTCCAAGGAAAATAAACCATGCTGGAAAGGGAGTGGAAATAATCAGTTTTAAGATAAGTGAATCCTCCTTGTGAAAGTATTTGCAAACCTTAGATTTTTTTTCTCACTAGCTCAGAAAAAAAAGCACTAGAGACAGCAACGACAACTTGCTGAAGTTAAACTGAAGAAGGGAAGAGATTGCTAATTGTCAGAGTGAAGATCAAACAAAAATCTACCAAAAGTCTAAATGCTAGCCTGAGAATGACAATAATTCAAGAGAAATGAGGCAGTAAAGATAAATTTGAAAGGAGATAGTTCTGCATTCATATATATAAAGACTAAATCTCAGATGCCAGCAGGATTCAAGAGGCAATACCCCAGATTCACAAGAACAGGAGTTCAAGCAAAGGTTTGGGACTCTACCCAGGATCTTTCAGTCCCAGAAATTCTAGAAATCTGGAAGGCTCAAACGAGAGGACGGGAATAGGATATGAAGAAAGCAAAGCAGGTTGCAATACTGAAACCAGACTGAATCAATGGGGAGGAAATAAATATCAACCATAGCAGAGAAGGGAAATACATAAATGTGGATTTTTTCATTCCAGTGGTGAAACAAACAAAGATCCATTAAGATCAGTGTAGTAGCTCTTCAGTATCAAAACAATTTAAGCTCATTTAATTTACAGTTCTTGCTGCCTTTTTCTTTTTTTTTTAATGGAAAACCTCAAAAATGGCAATTATTACTTCTTTTTCCAGAGGGTGATAATCAAGAACAGAATAAGCATACTGTAGATAACATAAGCAGTCAAATTAAAGCCTAGGAAAGTTATATATAACTTCATGCAGCATTAATTCTCAGCATAAAACATCTGTAATGTACTTTGAGCTAAATTATGAATATTCAATTCCATCTTGCTTTATTAATAGTATCAATATTTACTATGCCATACGCAAAGATAATTAGAATAATAGGATTGCATTAATATATATGAGTTATCTTCATTTGCATGGATCATAAATGCTTTATAAAACTTAATAGTGAGAACATGTAGGTCAAATTCTGTTTCAATTATTCAAGTCAATTTTACATCTGTTGGACCTGCCTGAGTTTCAAGATATGACAGAGAATATACCTTGTCATGATATACACATGGGAATCACTTTGTTCACAAATGAAGTGCAACCATCCCTAGAGTGAACATCTGCTGGTTTTAATAGCATACTGTAATATTACATAAGAAAAGAATCAAGCTGGAAACTAACTATTGAATGGCAAAGGTGTTTTCAATGCACAAGGCTTATACATCACATGACACTTCTACCAAGTGAATGCCTTCTTGATAAATGGTTGGCATCAAAATGATACACAGTGGGATTTAAACCAGTATGATTCTCCTGGTATAAGTGGATCAAAAGTATCAAGACACCCACTCACAGATTGCATTTTGGTAACCCATGTAACTTGAATTTCAGAATTTTTAAAATCACAGTTCTGGTGGAAATAAAACCTAGCTGTGAATAATGTTCCAGGAAGAAACAGCAAATAAGAGAAACACAAGTGAAAAAAAGGAAAAGGTTCACTATGTGCAACTTGCTGCTATTTTAAAAGATGAAATCTGAGGTATCATTCAATTTTGACTCCAAAATAAGGAAAAACACCAATATTAAAATTTGTAAAATATTAAAGCCAGTGTTGGCCGGTGCTTACTGACCACTGGTGTTACAGATATGAAAATAATGCAGGGACTGTCACAGTCTACATTCATCTCCCTGCCAGCTTCTTTCATGACATAATGTCTTCAGACAGTGCAATCCTCTAAGCATTTCTGGGCAACCTTTGCTCCAACTGTGATTAATGCAAAGGAAGAATGTCATTATATTTTGGAATTCAAGTTCATGTGTTCACAGTTGAAAAGTGTGCAATATAAATTCACTCTCTTACACATAACACACATAGCTTCTGAATTTTCTCACACTCAGAATCACATTTCACTATTACTTTTCCTGTCCCTCTATAGCTGCCTTTCTCCATTATTGAACTCAATATTAGATTTTAAGAAAAATATGTGCCTTTATTTTTAAAAACTAGCCCAAATTAAATCTCTCCACATCTTAAATCCCTCCCTGTTCTTTTATGACTTTCAGCTGTTTAACTATTCTCAACTATATAGAACAAGATGGGCCCTAAAGGAAAGATACAGCCTTTCTTCAATCTTCATATAAATGGTGCAATATTGTTTTGATTGTAAGACTATTTATTATTTGATGCCTAAAGAAAGGTAAATCTGCAACAAGATAGTTGATTCCCATTGAGATATCACAACTTAACAGTAGGTACTCAGTATCAGTTTGGGGGTTTTTGGCTTGTTGGTTTCTGTTTGGCTTTGGGTTTGATTTTTTCCAAATGCAAGTTTTAGATATAGTACTGAAGAATATTGGCACAACATTCAGAAAAAAAAAAGGATTGAAATGTGACACTAATATTCTTAACATGATATTCACATGATAGTAGGAGGAAAGTGAGCAAATTAGTGCCTGTATTTAGAGAGGAGCCCCTGCAGCAAGAATTCTTCTGTAATAAAGCTGGGACAGCTCCAGCAGCATGTTCAGCATCTTTCACTTGATAGATTTTTGGAGGTGGTTCCACACCTCGTACAGATGTCTTGCTACAGCTTGCAACAGTTAAGCACCTGAGAATCTGAACACTGTTTAACCATCGAATTTGAGTTCATTGTAGGAAACTGATACTGAACAGCTGTGCACACATAACCTGCAGTTAGTCTGTGCTGTTTGCAATGGTACATGGCATATGCAAGTCAAATGATCCCATTGCTTACCATATAAAAATAATTGTAAAAAAAATAAAATGCTGATATTTACAGTTTCAAATTCTGTAAGACTTATGGATACTACCCTACATTAATGTACCACTGCTGATCAAGGAGCACAGAAGTGTGCTTGGAGTGTTTACAAGTACACAAAGTAAATTCCAGCATCCTTTAATATGACTCTTAGAATATTGACTTTCTGTTCAAAAGGTAAATTAAGGCCAAGTGACATGGCCAAAACCAAGATATAAAAAGTGGCTCCAAAGCACATACTTTTTAAACAAGGACACTAAATATGGCATTCACCTGACATCAAGTCATTTCTATAATGTCTTGAATTCTAAAAGGCTTGAACAAATCCTCAATTCTAGAACATGTAAGCATTCGAGTAGGGAAGTTTCAGCTCACTTTGGCAGACTTTTCTTTGTTTGCACAAGTGCAATCCACACCATCACTCATATACTTGAGAAGGGTGAGCAGTGAGCAAAGAGCTAGGACTGCAGCACAATTAGTCCAGCATGAAGGTGCACCAAGTGTCTGTACAGACAGCATGGGGAACAAGTAGAAAAAAATCTAACCTTACAAATATGTGTTTAAAGTCATACCTGGATATATTTCTGTTCACTACTCTCACTCTTAAGAACAAAAGGGAACTGACAGAGGGTAAGAAGATAGGCATTACCCATGACACAGTATCCAGGATGAGCTCAGTTTGGGTAACGCTCAAATATTTCAACTTCATTT
>NW_008682393.1:7551-12782 GCF_000695815.1 Acanthisitta chloris
CTGGATAAGACCAAAATAGCCAAAAACAGGCAAAATGGGAATGCCATCCTTTAGTTAAAGGAGGAATTTTCTTGGGAAAAGGTGTCTGATTACCAGTACCTTTTTGGACTAGATGGCTTAGCACACAGCAAGACAGTATCTCTGGGAGATACTGGTTGCCCCAAACTACCATATGGGCTATGTTTAACGTCTGAGGAAACACAGCATGTGTTATGGTAAAAAAAAATGAGTCCTAAATTATGGATGAGCATTTTCATACTAATGAAAACACTGTAAGCTGTAGCAAAAAACAGCACTACTAATAAAAAAAAATTAAAATAACAGAAGTAATAAACCAGTAGAAATTGCCCAAGAGAGATATTAAAAACATACAGATCATAACGTGGTTGCTGTTGTAATAATCATAACTATGTGACTTATGAAACAGTCCAGAAAAGCATGAAGGTGTTGCTTGGAGAAAAAACAAACAAGATTACTAACTTTACTTTTAACAAATCAGTTTGAAAAAGTAATGTGAGAGTTCAAAAAAAAAAGAGAATTGACTAAAGGGCAGAAGATGTAAACCTTAGAGAAAGCTGTGAGAAACTGAACAAGCTGCTGACGTCCCTCCTCCCCCCAGGCTCTGAGGTATTGCACAGCAAGCAGTAATAATCAAATTACTCATGGGCACTTATAAGGACAGGACTGTCAAGTGTTCTCGCAAAAACACACTCAAAATTAAAACCCTGTTTCTTTTCTGCTATGGACAGGAATGAAGACTGAGCATCTGTACTCTCAAATTCAGAAAGCAGCTTTCACCTTGAGGGTTATAAACCATGCTGAGGGGGACCCTTTCTAGCTTAAAACTTTCACCTTGAGGGTTATAAACCGTGCTGAGGGGGACCCTTTCTAGCTTAAACCCTTTATCCACTACCAATGAAGCAGATTGTGACTGACAGTGCAGAAGTCCTGTCTGTCTGCCCTCATCTCCTTACCCATTATCTTTCCCCAAATCCTGAACTCTGAAAAATTACCTTGCTCCTTATTAATCTGTCCATTATCAGCATTCTTGAGTTCCAGAAAACAAATCACTTTTGTCCTGAATAGACTCTGAAATAAAGGTCGTGGTGCTTGACCCTTCCTAAAGTCATTGAGGAGGGATGGTGAATTGTGTGGATTTTTTAGCTTAGGTACTAAAATCATATTTAACCCACTTCCTTCAATTTTCTTGTGTTCCAAAATAGAACCAACCAAAAATGCCAAAAACATATTTTTACCCAAAGGTAAAAGACATAAGATACCCAAGATACACAATATACTTTTCACATAAGTTGTTTTTTCATTGGCTTCACTTATAGTTACTTTGCCTTAGAAAACTCCTTCTACTGATTTCCAGTAATTGCGTGAGAACATCAGACTGCTGTGGCATGGATAAAGGTCTTTAACAGCCACCAGCCCTTCCATTTCTCCTCCTGCATCTATGCTATAGAAATTTCAAGAATCACCAAAATAACCTTAAAAATCTTGAGGCTAAAAACAGTCACAAAAGTTTCACATCTTAGAAGCATTTATGTGCATAATTGTAATGCTACTCTGTTTCACAGCTCTGATGTAGAAACAGAGAAGTGTATATTTATCGTATCAAAAGAAGCAACTCAAGATCCTGCTCTAGTATCCCATTATCTGTCTAATCTGCTACCAAAGAGAAAGTGAGACAAAATAGTCAGTGGGGCAATGAACTGCACAGCCATGGATATAACTCATGGAAGTCTTTTAATACTTAACTGTGGATAGTAAGCATAAACCCACTGGATTTCTAAATAAGTAATCTTTACCTGCTGCCTTAACACTCATTAGAAATATATGTTAATAGAAATGCAAGGGATATTTTTTAACTCACCAGTGGCCTATCCTTTCACCTGGTCTGGATTCTGTCTCTGTAGTAACATTCTTATCCTCTCTTAAATAAGGATTTGGGATCAGACTGCACTTTTCTGGGAAGAAATTTATCATCTTTCCTTCCCTTTCACTAGTAGTGTCCCTCTTTACTCCCCAGACTTATTCCAGCACTCTCCTAGGTAATTTAGTTTCTATTCTATGCCTGTCAAAGGCATCTCAGCCTTGTGCATTATGGCTGCAACTGTCTCACCCTCCATAGGATCAATAATTTATCATATTGCCTGTTTCCCAGCAGCTGCCCTACCTATATAAACCATCTACTCATTTTGATCTGAAATTTTGCTTCTCAACAGCTCTTAGTAGCTGCTGTTCTGTCTGTGATTCCTAACATGCTCTATCTGTAGTGACTGAGTTTGTCTTCCTGTCATCATCTCTTCTTCTTTCTAGGGAATAAAACTGGGCTTTCACCATTTATTGGTCCAGGATTTCCAGGCGATCAGCACCTCAGCCAGACTAACAGCCATGAGTCAATGATGTTATGAATGTGTGGGGTTTTGGCGCTTTCTGTTGTCAGCTGTGTCTTGCTTTCACAGTACATTGTGAAAGTGTCATAGTTATGCCTGGGATTCACCATGGACAGCCACAAAGTCATACCGAGCCCAATGATCAGCTCTGTTGGAAGTCAGTGTCAGCTACCTGAGGGAGGTATAAGAGGAGGACAAACTTGTAGTGCCATAGTTCCTCCCATACTGTTTCCAGAAATCTGCAGTTCATGAACTTCCTGGTTTTATTTCTTTTAGTCTGATAATCGCATTTGAAACCTGGTAACTTATGAGTCTCAGTAGAATTTTGTGAATGTGGCAATTATCAGGGAATATCAATGTCAGCAAATAATTAACTCAGTTACTGCTAAGCACAGCAGGTCGTACTTTTTCCTCCACTCTCTAAGTTGTGAATGCAGCCCATTTATGAGTTACCTAAGGCTACAGCTGCCACATTTTGTCTTTGCTGATATGTTCAATAGCTTGGGATGTACTGTGCTAAACAGATAAAATGTTTTGAAGCAAGTGGTTTGGAAAAAAAGAAAACTCCACGAAAAAACAACAAACCCACATGACACACTTATATAACTGAGGGGGTTGGGAAATAAAATAAACTGAAAAAAAATCCAGAAAATTCAGAGCTTGGATTGGATTGGCCATTTAATGCTGATATGTTCAATAGCTTGGGATGTACTGTGCTAAACAGATAAAATGTTTTGAAGCAAGTGGTTTGGAAAAAAAGAAAACTCCACGAAAAAACAACAAACCCACATGACACACTTATATAACTGAGGGGGTTGGGAAATAAAATAAACTGAAAAAAAATCCAGAAAATTCAGAGCTTGGATTGGATTGGCCATTTAATACTATCAAATGAAAAAAAATCCTGAAAATTTGGAGCTTGGATTGGATTGGCCATTTAATACTAAACTATCAAAACAACAAAAATGTTTCAAACATCATGTAATAAAGAAAAAAGGGTAAAGAGGTACATACATTATTTAAAAGGTAGGTGATATTGGCTTCAGAATTTTAAAAAGTATGACCCCAAGAAAAGCTGAAAAAAGATCCATTGAATAGCAATTTCTCAGAAGAAAATGGAAATTAGAGATGATTTTAAAAGATCCACATTTCAGAAATGCCACCTGCCATTTATTTATGTATTTATTTGTTTGTTTAAAGATCCAAATTTCAGAAATGCCACCTGACATTTATTTATGTATTTATTTGTTTGTTTGTTCATTGGTTGGTTTATGTCTACAACACCTATGTTGTGGTAGATTAAGCTTTGTACTAAAACACTCATACTGCATCACATGCCTCTCAGATTTAGGGCTTAAGAATGCTCCTATGGTACTCATTTTTGGTCTGCTTAAATTAATGGTTTGCTTCCTTGGAAAACAAAGTGTAGAACTACAAAACACAGTGAAAATTTACATCATGGATTTCTACCCTTAATATATTTTCTTGTCCAGTACCAATCTATATCCATATAAATGCCTGGCATCTGCAACATCCTGTATGAAAGTTCAAAGTCCTTGTACTAGTGTTAGATCTGTCACCTTCTGTCTTAACTTGGTACTCTAGTTTTTGTCTTGGAAGAGACAATGACTATCAATACTTACGGTCTCTCTTCATCCTAGCCATGTTTTCACAGACCACTTTCATGTCTTCAGCTAGTTCTTCAGAAAACCTCCCTGCTTACCTGACATTCTTGGCATGGAAGTTATTCCATTTTATTCTTCTCTAAACTGTTTCTCATTTTATGTGTGTTGGCTTTATGTGTGTTGTCTTCTTTTCCTCTAATAATTATTCCTTCTTCTTAATATTTGGAGGTTTTGTTTGTCTTTTAAAGACAGTAATGATCAAACTTCTCTTTTTCCCTTGCGTGCAAGTATTTTTATGTTTGAAAGCTCTCATTTGGAGTTTTTATTTGTCTTTATAAGACAGTAAGGATCAAACTTCTCTTTTTCCCTTGCATGCAAGTATTTTTATGTTTGAAAGCTCTGTGATAGCTGCTTGGTGCTCTTATAGTACCATATTGTGAGCATGTCCCACATGCCATACCAAGAAATGTGATATAAAAACCTCAGCCAGAAAATTATGAAGATTCAAATAATGTGAAAAAACTTCTTTGGAATCTAGATTCTAGGATAAAAATTTGCCCAAAAGAGGTTTTTTTCATATATATACATGCACATGCACATAAACACACATAGACATGACTGTAGAGCTCATGCTACTCCCATTCTGTACTAAACCTTCCTTACTGTCAGCTTGATTCTTCACATACCAAACACTTTTAAAAAGTGTACACACCTATTTATCTGCCTTGACTGATAAATGTGGGGGATAAAATATCACCAGGTATAATTCCACTCACTCTAATTGTTTGATGCAGTGCACACAATAAGGCTTCATATGCTTTACAAATATTTAAGTGCATTATTTTTAGAAGTATGTGAACATTTTTAATATTCTGAAAAACTCAGATAAATAAAGGGAAAAAGCAAGACAAGCAAGAGAGTGAGGGAACAGCCAATTAGGGATGTCAAAAGGATTTAAATGCTCTGCTTTCAACTGCTAGAACTACTTATGTATTTGGAAACTCTGGCTGAAAACTTGTCTACCCTCCTTTAAAAACCATCATTAAATGTCACCACTCTTTTTGACTTCACTGAGACTACATCATGTTTTCCTTCCTCCTTAATGGAAATACATTTAAAGCTATTTTTAAAACATGTTTTTCAGAAATTATCTTCACATAGGAAGCATAAATTGACAATTAAAAACAACTTTATCTTTTCTTTC
>NW_008682394.1:0-1382 GCF_000695815.1 Acanthisitta chloris
CTGCCCTCCTGATCTCTAGGTCCTCTCTGCTTTTTAATGCTTAACTATGTGTCATAGCAGCTTCTAGCTCCAAACAAGCAGCATCACAAACAATATAAGGCTTATATTAACAAAACAATATTGAGGTAGATACAGATTCCAACACTGCTCCGTATTGACACGAATCAGGTGACCATATATCACACTATTAACCTTAGCGTAATGCCCAGAAACTGACAATTATGCAGTAATATCACACTGGTTGATGCCAAATGAAGCACAGGATGGTCCCTACAATCAGGAGTCTACAACAGCAGCTAGTTCATCATTAAACCAAAAGGACGATTTGTTTAAACACAAGAAAAGCATTTTGAGTTGTATGCATTAATGTCAGAGCACTCGAGGAGAAGACATGGTGACTGCCATACACTTGACTGGCCTTTGAGAATGAGGCAGATCGTCCTCAAAAAAGCCACAAATAGAAGAGGTACAAGGGAACAGAGGGTTAGTTCTGTTAGCAGAACAAACTAACAGAAAAACAGGATCAGAACTGTGAAATATTCAAACTGCTGTGAAAGAATCTGCTCTGAAAAAAATTTACTTATATATTATTTACACATGCCTGTAATTTTTTATGTATCTCCAGAACAAACTACTACACAGTGGTAGAAAACAAAAAATACTGTAACTACTCAATTCTAGGCAGCAAGGAAGTATTCCAATGACATCTACAGAATGTGCAAATTTTAGGAATTGTGGAAAATAAGCAGTCTTTCAGGATGAAAGAATGCATCATAGCCATTTTACATGTTCTAGTAATTCCACAAGGTCTTTATCTATAAACAGGATTACAGTGCAGGTTCACAACTGTACAAATGTCCCAAATTATTTGTTAGAATGAGGATTACATGTAGCTTTAAAGGCCTGCAGATGTTTTCCCACTATGCAAGCAAAAAGAAAATGCAGCTATGCAAAAGCGTACCCTTTGACATGCCAAAAGACTACAAAAATACATAAGGATGTAGAAATTAGTTTCAGGTATTCTGATGTCACATAATTATGTTTTGCATCTACCTAAAATAATTCTAAGCATCCATCTCATGTCACCAAGAGTTTCCACTTCATAAGCCTCACTGTGAGGATTAGCTCAGAGCTAGCTCTGCTAAGCAATCAGAACTTTACTGGATAGAGTGGAAATGTGCCAAGACTGAGTTTCTCCTCTTGAATTACAGGAAAGCTGCTGAGCATCCGTTTCTAAGGGGTGTCACTCTGCATCCAAGCAAGACAATGAACAAGGAAGAAAACACGTAAACAGCAGCAATATTTCCTGAAACAGGAGCGGGGAAAAATTTATCCCTTCTATACCCTTCAGCCTATTGCATTTATCGGGAGCAATTTATAAT
>NW_008682394.1:1435-7723 GCF_000695815.1 Acanthisitta chloris
GAATAAATCCATTATTTTTTTAAGGAAAGCAATCTACTGAACACTGAAAAAGGGGAATTATTCAGTTTAAGAAGATTTGCTGCTGTTGTAGTTTGATCTACTCCCATTAGATCACATGACATCCCTTTTTTAGAAGGAAAAAGTCCTGCAAACTGTCAATTTTAATAGAAGCAGCATGAAATGAGACTTGCTTCAGAATGTATAGATAGTTTCTATTGTCAAGGCCAAGAACTTCAGTGCTGGACAGGAACACAGGATATACAATAATACAACAATTTTGTAGATTATGACTGTTGAAGTGCTTGAAATCCTGCTACAATCCGGAGATTAATAAACTGAATAGCGGATAACTTCTTTTACAATTTCAAATCCATTATGTTTTTCACTGCCATAAGTATTTGTAGTTAATATGCTGACAAGGAAGCTAGTCCACCTGTTGTGTGACACAGACCTTCAGTTACATGTTAGGCACTGCTTTATCTGGTCTGCAAAAATGTACAGGTTAGGAAAAAGTATGCAGATGTTTCCACGGTTACCTTGATCAAGGACGTCCAACTGTTTACAAAAAGAAATAAAAGGCCCATTTTGAAAACTGTTATATTCCTCGATACTTAGGCATTTTGCCTTGTAGATCTGTGGAGCCAGGTAAGCATTTCCTAAGAGAAAGAGTGAAGGATAAAACTTGTTGTTATATTGACTCAGTCTCTGAGGACATGCTGTAATTGAAAGTGGAGGCTAAATGCCCATGGACGTAGAGCAGTATTACTTGGCAAGATTCAAATACATGGTAACTACCTTCTGCAAAAACCCAGTCACAGGAGTTAAGACCACACAGCAGACTGTTTACATGTACATACAAAAATGTAGATTCACAGAGCTGAGACTAGAGGGACTGCATAAAGTCTGAGGTGATAATCATCTAACAACTTCAGTTATGTCTGGAGTATACCTTCTGTTCTCTAAGGGTGTCAAGAGGCCACTTTCCCAGACAATTCTGATGGTAACTAATTCTCACTCAACTTCATTCTCATTTCTGTGTTGCTTCAGCTTGCTTCACCTCCCAGCCATTAGCCTCTCATTAATCTCAGTTCCTCTGAGACACAAAAATGTTTCTCAGACTAATTTTCCTTGGCATGTCTAGAGGAGCACTGCTGACAAGACTCTTTTCAGTCCTCCATTGACAAACTGAGCAAAACTAGCTCCCTGACTGTGTGCACCAAAAGTGCCTGCTTAAGTCCTGAGGCCTCTAACAAGATACAGGACTGCACAAGTAACTTGCTGTAATGGTCACAATAGGTTGCCCTTCCAGACTTTCTAAGGAAGTCATCATCCTAAGGTAATTTACTGAGGAAGTCCAGTACTAACTTTACCTTCCTAAAGTAGTTTAGCTTCCTAAGTTAAATGCCTTCTTGTGGGGCTCCTTGCTCAGCACATCTGCTGCCATGCACTGCACTAATCCTGTTTGAAATCCAAAAGGATGGCAAAAGGGAGTATTTCTACACAGCTTCTCTCCCCAGGTTTTGGAAAATCCACTTGGCCACACCTGTGACATATGGCTGGGAAACATGGAGCAGTTTACACACAGCTGTCTCCACTTGATTTATTTCCTCCTTTCAGCCTCAGACATGGTGTTCCTTTTCCCCAACCTCATTTGTTGAAAACTTTGCAGGAAAGGAGAAGCACAATGATTCTCCAGAGGCTATGCCAACACTGTATGAAGGACCTGGAGCCAGTTTCTCAAAGGCTGAAACTCAGACCACTGTCTAAGGGAGCCTGGAGCTGGGTCTCAGTGTCTTATGGAAGGAAGACCTATTAAGGGTCCAGAGTACTTAATGAACACCAGTTGATCCTTAAACTTGCAAGGTGCAATGCCCAGAACATGCACTGAGAAAAAATGAGAAAGCCAGGTGTACAAGTGAGAGGTCCTTTATTTAGATTGCAGGGATTTGGACAAGCACCTGTCTTACAAAGAACAGTTTAACAAGTATACAGCACAACAGATATAAAACATTTGGCCCATCTCCTTTATAATGTAGAGAGGTTTCCTCTTTGGAATGAATACAGACCAGAATCAGAGAGAGAGGCACTTGAAAAGAAAAGGAGAACAAGGCATAGCACTAGCTGTCATCTGATTTCAGACTGATGAAAAAAATAGAGGCACCTTCCATGTAGATGAAAGATTTCAAATGAAGAGGTGCGAAGTCTTCAAATTCTGTGTTCCCATGACATCTTGTGCTATTTACTTACCTCTACTAAAACACTTGGAATTAAGTGGCTGATAAAACTGGAATATCAGACTTATAAACATGAAGGGTTTGTGGACATCATGATTGCATTTGGACGGTAAGGGCTCAAGAATCAGAAGTAGTGTAATGGTCAGAGCGAGGTATGTTAATGCATTTCCAGTACTGAAGAATAGAGGTAGTACCACCATCACCATACTAAACTGCAAACAGCTTTCCTGATGTCTTTCCTTTAAATTAAGGCAAATTTTAAAACTTTTCTAAAGAAAAAATGATCACTAACAAAAATTTGCAATAACCTTAATCAGAGCACCTTTTTTCCTAACAACATGCCTTTATAAGCAATAGAGTAACATAGCTACACTGATGGGGGTTTTTATGTTAAAATATATTTCAAAATAGGCAAACTGCAGTTGTAGAAAACTGTACAACGAAAATATCAATGCTTCTAACAGTTTTGGTAGGTCGAAAAAAGTTAGTAAAGATGTGAAAAAGGATACAAAGAGAAAATTTACTGGCTTATGAAAATATTTGCATGTACAAACCTATCTCCAAGATAATATCCCCAAGAAAATATAAAAATATATATTGAATTTCTGCAGATATGCTCTGGCAAGCATGTTTTTCAATGTATTTTACCCAGCCTTTTAAAGGGGACTAGTAATTTACATTTTGAATGAGAATGCATTTTGCTGTACTTACTCTCTGAATGCCAAATTCGCTAACAGCTACTGCCTAGACAAGAAAGTCCTGTTACTTGCTGATGAAGAATGAAGTGTTCTGCCTTTAAACACACGTACTCCTAATAGCATGACCCAGAAAAGGTATGCAGAGCATACTGACCTATAGCAATACTAATTGAACATTGAGTCTCATACAGTATCTCTATTCCTTTAAAGCCGTATATAAATTTGTTGCACCATCTTTAAAGCAGGGAATAAAACCCCCAAACCCAACCTGGCCCTCCCCACTCCTCCCCCACCCCCCAGTTGCTTAAGTAGGAAGTTACTTTTCTTCTCTTGCTGGGTGAAATTCAAGGTCATTTCTGGTACACAGTACAGCATTGAAAATACAATACAAAAATTCTCATTAAATTAACACCTGAATTGCCACAATTATGCAATAAGATTAAGGACCCTATCAAACTCCAGACAGAAAGGACAGCTCAGCTCTTTGGATATCATTAAGATGTCACATATAAATAAAATCTGAAATAACTAACAGCGTTTCTGTGCAAATTTTCCCTGTGGTATTTGTAACTGCTTTCTTTGGTGGGCTTTGCAAATACATTATTTTCACAGAAAGTATTCCTATGTAAGAGGCCAGGATTTACATTAATGAAAGCAGAATGTTAGCAGAAGTTTTCTAAACTCATCTGACAACTTCATTACATTGATTCAAAACTGGATCTGCATTCAAAACCTACCAGGAATGTACAACATGTACGTAAGTGACAAAGTGATTAAGTAATCCCCGTAAGTTTACTGCTCTGAGAGTAAAAAAATAGGTTAAAATATGCATATCAATTTAAAAAACAGAAAATGGTATCCACAAAGTGAAGACAGAACTAAGTTTCTACATTCCAGTTCATAACTTTATCATAGTCCTGAATTCTCTGTTTTATGTGAGAAAGCTTATTCTTTAGATATTCACAACGCTCCTTTTTCTCAAGAAATGCAGGATCCTGCCAAAAATAAAAAACCCTTTATATTAATACATTCTGTTATCAGACTCTTCCAAGAATAGTCTATTATCAGTTATGTTCTTAATTGAGGACAGTATATAAATTTTCTCCAAAATCACACTCTTTTTCCCTGACCACATTTTTTTATTTCCTGCTTCCCTTTCCTTCATGAAAAGCTAGAAAAAGATGCTCCGTTTTTGCATGCTATAGTTACTTAGTAAACAGAACAGTTTTAAAACAGGAATCTGCAAATACAAGTGACATCCTAGTGCGCAATTTACATTTCATAGGTGTGTTGTAGTATATGGACTAGATTCCCCCCCCCCCCCCCCCCAAAAAAGCTATGAAATTTAACTAAAGTGGACACAAACTTTCAGTCCCATGGGGGAAAAAACCCACACTGTTTTTAATGGAACACAAATAGACATTTACTGCCTGCATTTAAAAACGACAAAGAGAAACCTCTTGGATTACACTGAAAATTACTTTTTGAGAGTGTCTAAATCCCATGCCTCAAAACCCCCAAAACTTCTTTTCAAGAGTAAGAATATGTTTTCCATTATTATTTTTTGGCTGTGCCAGTCAGTGAATATAAATGGACTGGATCCCAAAAAATAACCAGTCTTCTGAGAGCAAAATGCTAAGAGATGAGACCTACTCTCAGAAGATGAAAAGGCTTAACTGTCGAGTTGCATGTTTTTTTCCTCACATCTGGCTACTAGAATCATTATTCTCAAAACAGGTTGTTGGCACAAGTGCGTGGGTTGTGTCCAAACTTTGCCGAAGATTTAGAAGATAAAATGCACAAAAATCTGCAGTAGCTACAGATACCCTGAGCCAGTGAATTGTTCCTAGTGTCAGAAGTGTTGGCTGTTTACACTCTCTTTGCTATTCATTAGGTTCATGAGCAATGTAAATCTAAAAACACTTACGTTTTTCTTCTTCCTGTATTCCTGCAAAACTTTTGATATCCTTTCCTGTTCCTAATAAGAGATCACAGATTATTTTAAACACTTTGAGTGTCCTCCGTATCTTCTTGTAAATTCTACAAAATGCTAATCAGAAGTAACATTCTCATTTGATCAATACATTGTAGTTCTAACATTTTAATTGTAAATCTCGTACTAGAGAAACAGTGAAAGTACATTAACAGTGGGTCAAAGATAAAAGCTACTAGTAGGAAACAAACAAACCAGAAACACATATATACATCTTAATGGCAAGTTGGTATCCTTAACTAATGACCAAACAAGATGCAACCTACAAGGAGAAGCTTCCTCTCCCACCAAGTCCCAGTCAGCATTACAAGACATTGTGCCCTAGCCAAAAACAGTCAGAAATTGCCTAATACCACCTAACATCACTGTTTTCCATGAGGCCATTTCACTGGTACTCACATATATGCTTTCAGGACGGTGAGGAAGCTGTTTCAGCAATGCATCCAGCTCATCAAACTTTTTTAACACAGCATTAACTTCCACAGACAGTTCTTTATACTCAGCAAACTGATCATTGAATACTGCTTTGTACCGATCTCTCATTTCATTTGTTTGAATTACTGGGTATTTCCTTAAAATAAATAAAAAAATATTTCAGAAACTAATTTTAGAGATAGGGCTTATTAACAAATATATGGACCCTTCACATGACCAGTGTATTTCTGTATTGCTTGCTAATCTCATAACCTGCTGAAATTCCATGTCTGTAAAGCACTGAAATCATGGAATCACAGAATGGCTGAGGTCACAAGAGATGTCTGGAGGCTGTCTGGACCAACCTCCTGCTCAATCAGGGCCACCTAGACCAGGCTGCCCGGGACTGTGTCCAGATAGCTTTCGACATCTCTAAGGATGGAGACTCGATCTCTCTGGGCAAACTGTGCTAACCCTCACAGTGAAAAATATTCTCCTAATATTCAACTCAAACCTCCCAGGCTTCAGTTTGTGTCCTGGTCTACAGCAAATAGTATACAAATTAATTTATGATCTCATACTGTGCCCTGAAAAGGCTTACCCTATAAAAAGGACCATGTTAAAGAATCATAGAATCAATCAGGTTGGAACAGACCTAAAAGATCATCAAGTCCAATTCAGCCCTACAGTCATTACAAGATTATGGCACTAAGTGCCACACCCACCTCCCTGGGCAGCCCATTTCAATGCCTGATTACCCTCTCCGTAAAAATCTCTTCCTAATATCCAACTAAGCCTCCTCTGGCAGACCCTGAGTCTATGCCCTCTTGTCCCCCATTGCTAGTTGCTTGCGAGAAGAAACCAACCCCCACCGGACTACAACCTCCTTTCAGGGAGTTGTAGAGGGTGATAAGGTCTCCCCTGAGCCTCCTCTTCTCCAGGCTAAACA
>NW_008682394.1:7752-7988 GCF_000695815.1 Acanthisitta chloris
TATTGTTAGAGGGTGATAAGTGCCCCTGAGCCCCCTCTTCTCCAGGCTGAACGACCCCAGCTCCCTCAGCCTCTCCTCATAGCACTTGTTCTTGAGTCCCTTCACCAGCCTCGCTGCTCTTCTCTGGACCTGCCCCAGCACCTCAATATCCTTCCTGAACTGAGGGGAGGGGCCCAGAACCCAGGATTCAAAGCGTGGCCTCGCCAGCTCCAAGTACAGGGACAGAGTCACCTCCC
>NW_008682395.1:0-402 GCF_000695815.1 Acanthisitta chloris
TCCAGTACTTGCTAAATCTCATGTCCAGCATAAGCAAATCTAAGCCCAAAGTGCATTAGTTTGATTTTTCTGTTCAGATCTGGGGAAATAAGTAAACTGTCATGTAACAGAGGAAATAGAAGACAATGTTATACTTACTCTCAGTGAATATATCACTTAAGGTTCCAATGCAGTAACTTACAGATGTTAAGAAAATGAAGTCTAAAAGAAAGTGCAAATCCAAAATATGTCTTCAACATTCCCTTCCAACCAAAACCTAGGATTCTGTGATCTATCCTTGTCTGTCTTTACATTCCTTTTGGGACTGTTTGGAGATGGCAGCCTTTGGAATCTTTGGGGTCACTGCTTGGGGCCATTCAGACATGGAGTTGGCTGTAGAAGCATTTGCAAACAGCATCTCTC
>NW_008682396.1:0-7399 GCF_000695815.1 Acanthisitta chloris
TTATAATATTGATTACATTTAAAATGTATTTATGGAGCCTAAAGAAGCTCTAGATAACAATTTTGGAAATTTTTGGCCATTGTCTGACAGTTCCATGTTTCACAGAATTTCAGTTGTGATCCTGATTTTTCTGTGTTGTGTCTCTGTTACTTGTGTCTTACTGGAACACTTCCGTCTGTGTGATCTTCTCCCTTCCAAGGTGTATTAGGAGATATGATGCATAGTTTTATGTAAGGCAATTAACTAGGAACAGTAAGAAAGAAAAGTAGGGGAATTACGGTCTGAGAAATCAAATACTGTTGGGAGGAACCAGTGTTGACAAAAATCCCAGGGGAGAAAATGTACTGGGGCATAAGAGGCCACAAGATTGTCCTCTCCTGATCCTGGGAATCCAATCCAGAGGTGATAAATGAGTGTTTGTTTTGGCAGATGAAGTGAAAATTAGGAGGAAAATCAGGAGACAGATGAGTGCAATTATGGAAAAGTTACCCATAGCAAGGATTTAACTCCTGTATGAGTAACTGAACCTGAGGCACATCAGGATGAGGTGGTGGAGAATAAATCCATGAGTATATCCTGTTGTAGTCAAGAGTTCAGTTAGGATGTTGGAGCTGCAGAGAGGCAAAATTATTACTGTTAATTATTAATTTGTGAAAAGTTACAGAAGTCTAACAATACAAGAGAGAACAGCTCAAGTAGCTTTATTTTAATAGGAAAAAATAATTATCAGTTATGACAGCATGAAAAATGTGCTAATCTTGTGGGACCTGCAGGAAACCTGATCAAATGATTAGCAAAGTTCATTTCAGCGCATTGATGAGTATGGACAGGTAATGTTTCCAACTTCCCATCATGTTGTCTGGAATCTAAATATGGAGCCTTCCCGGTGAGAGAGTGATGAATAACAGCCTATTCTGGTCTTTTCCACAGAGCAGTCTGCATTATGTGCTTGGTTCCATTTATACAAGTTGTGTTTTCATCTGAAAGACTGAGAATAAAACTCTCTGTGGGTTTCTCTCTGCTTATTTTAGGTATCTGCAGTACAGAGCTTGTCACTTAAATCTTTATTTCAGCCTGGGGAGGTAAAAAAGCATTTCTGGGTGTAAATCAGTAGAACTATTTTAGGTGTCTTTTCTCTAGGAGAAGAAAGTCTGAAAGTGTTTGTTTTTCTTCATGAGTGATGAAGGAACATTAGGTGGTTAGCCAGAGCGTAGATGTCTATGTTTGTCATGTGAACCTCACACAAATAAATGTGGATCTGAGCTCAGTAAAACCAGTGGTAATTTTTGCTGGTGAGTTCGCTGAGGCTGAGATTTCACTTTGATGGTGAAGCTTATACTTCATAGAATCACAGGGTCAATCAGCTTGGAAAAAAACTATGAGACCATTGACTCCAACCTATGACCTAACACCACCTTATCAACTAGACAATGGCATTAAATGCCAGGTCCAGTTTATCCTTAAGCACCTCCAGGGATGGTGACTCTACCACCTCCCTGGGCAGCACATTCCAGGGTCTGATCAGTCTGGGAAGATACTCTTCCTGATGTCCAACCTAAACCTCCCCTGGTACAGTTTGAGGCTGTGTCCTCTTGTCCTATCCTTGTTCCCTGGGAGCAGAACCTGACCCCACCTGGCTACAGCCTCCTGTCGGGTAGTTGTAGGGAGTGATAAGGTCACCCCTGAGCTTCCTCTCTTCCAGGCTAAACACCTCCAGCTCCCTCAGCCTCTCCTCATAGGACTTATGCTCCAGTCCCTTACCCAGCTCCATTTCCTTCTCTGGACACCTCCAGCCCCTCAGTGTCCTTCTTGCAGTGAGAACCAGAACTGGACACAGCACTCAGGTATGACCTCAGCAGTGCCAAGCACAGAGGGGCAATCACTGCCCTGGGCCAGTGGCCACACCTTGGCTGGTACAAGCTAGGTGGCATTGGCCTTGTTGGCCACCTGGGCACAGCTGAGCTCATGTCCAACTGCTGGAACCAGCACCCCCATGGCCTTTTCCAGCTTTCAGCTACTCTTCCCTGAGACTGTAGTGCTGCAGGGGATTGTGGCCAAGGTGCAGGATGTGGCACTTAGTCTTGTTGAACCTCACACCATTGGCCTGTCCAGATGTCTCTGCAGAGCCTTCCTGCCCTCCAGTGGATTCACACTGCCACCCAACTTGGTGTCTCTGCAAATTTACTATGAGTAGACTCAATCCCCTTGTGCAGATCATCAGTAAAGGTATTAAACAGGACATAGTTGAGGATTGCATTTTGTTAAGTAGCAGCTCAAAGACAGTTTAAGAAAGTTTGTCTTTTTACACTTGTCAGTGACTGACTTGTCAAGGGTTTATCTAACCAGATGCCTGTGGATCCTGTCTTAGGCAGACCCAACTTTTCCATTTCCCATCTTCCTAGAAAAGGGTTGAGGCTCTTCCTTGGGAGCACTGTGCTTTGTATTTTGTGAGTTTGGTTTACTCAAGATGTTTATATACTGCACACAGTTCTGGTGTCCCCAACAGCAGGAGGACATGGAACTGTTGGAGCAAGGCCAAAGGAGGCCACAAAGCTGCTCAGAGGACTGGAGCACCTTCCCTAGGAGGACAGGCTGAGAGAGCCGGGGCTGCTCAGCCTAGAGCAACTTGCCAGGAGCTGAAGGGGCTCCAAAGAAACTGCAGAGGGACTCTGTGTTAGGAGCTGCAGGGACAGGACAAGGAGCAATGGGGATAAATTGAAGCAGAGGAAATTTAGGTTAGATCTTAGGCACACGTGTTTGCTGTGAGGGTGGTAAGATACTGGCACAGGTTGCCCAGGGATGTGGTGGCTGCCCTGACCCTGGTAGTGTTCACAGCCAGGTTGGATAAGGCCTTGAGCAACTTGATCTAGTGAGGAGGTGTCCCTTCCCAGGGCAGGGAGTTGGGACTGGATGATCTGTAAGGTCCATTCCAACCCCTAAAGATACTATGAAACTATGATTTTAACATCCTGATTGGTAAACAAACTCCTAATGACATGAATGTTCATAAACAAACTTCTGACCAAGCTGATGGAGGATGTCCTTCTGAGAAGTGAGATCAGGTTCAGTCCCTTGAGTAGGACCTGAAGAATTATAAACATTTTAGAATCTCTTCCAGCTGTATAAAAATACCCTGAGATGCAAAGCAAGGAGCAGATACAAACACACAATGGCATTTGGAAATTTTTTCAAGTTGCCATTTTGTTCTGGTTAAATTTTTATTGAATCAGTTGTTGCCTCTCTGAGCTGTCCTGACTTCATGCCAGATGAGTGTCATCTGTACTTTTCCACAGACTGCACAAATCTTGTGTAACCACCATGCAGTGTTCTGGCTAATTCAACGACAGTCTTCAGTATGTATTCCTTCCTTGATCCAAATCAAATCTGTCCTGCCAGGACATCTGTCAGGGTCTGTATCTGAGCATAGAGTTGTATCTTCTTTTGTGGCAAGGACAGAACAGTTAACATTTATTATGATGTGAATTTTTATTGATAAGTTGAAAAATACTGTGCAAAATCCAAAGTGGAGATAGTCCTCCTGCCTCAAAGAGCTTTATTTCAGAAGAGTAAAATGGGGAAAATCTGGATTCACTTTCTGCATTCTTTTTTTTTGCTTGTTTGTTATTCAAATAGCCCAAGGGAAGCAATAACTTGGAGTAATAATTCTCAGTGTGTGGTTTGTCTCAACTGGGGATTGCAGAAGTGGTGAGTCAGCATGGAACCATCCCTGGCGCTGGAGCCACTGCCATTTCATAAGGGAGTGGTCAGGTTGGGAGTGTTGAAGGTCTGTTAATACCTGATGTTGCCTGTGGAAAAGGAGCACTGAACCCCAGCAAACATGTTGATGAAGTTATGTATTTACTTCAGTGTGGACTCCACCTTTGCTGGCAGATGTTCATTACTGTTAGTGAAGATCTGCCTGGTGGAGGATGTGGAAACCAGTCTGACATCTTCCTTTATGCTCATAACACCGTGATGTGCTGCTCAGCTCTGCTTTTCAGTCTGTGACAACTAGAAAATTACAATTGTTGGCAGTTATTAATCATTTTTTTCCTATGGACAAATCCAGTATTTTTAGGATTAAGAGCAGCTCCTTTTCTCTTGTGTGTGCAAAAGTAAATAGGATGAACTCAGTGTAAACATATGCGTAACCGCAGTATGTGTAGGGTGGTTGAAACTTGTGAAGTGAAATCCCAGCAAGCAATGCTTAAGGAGAAAAATGTAAATACATTTAATAGAATCCAGGACTCGCTGCAGGAAACAATGCAAGGACGTTAGGAAAGAAGGAGAAAAATCAAGTGTCATATGCTCACCTAAAACATCACTTTGTAGTGAATGGTCTGAGCTCAAGAGCAGTGGAGTTGCCCATGTACCACCAACCTTTTCAAGTGTCACCTCACAGAAAAGGCCCACATTTTTGATGGAAACTTGTAAAAAATAAATCAAGAAACCACTTACTCTAAGGAGATCTAAACTCTGTTGCAAAACTCAGTGAAGATCCTTGTGATTTTGCTTAAAAATGTATTAATCTGAGAATGAGATTAGTCTTTATTAAACCACAAGGAAATAACTGTGGCGTGGGTTTTATTAACTGTTTTCTGCATGAAAAGGATTGGCAAGAGAATGGCATTGTTGGGAAATACCAAGACTGGAAGAGGCTTTGGTGTAGACATTACACTTCTTCCTTGAGCTGGAGGAACCTCGGGAAAGAGAAGAGCTGTGGGGACATTTGAATCCCAGATCTGTCCTGCTTTTGGGCTCCTTTCTTGATGGGATCTTCATGGAAAAGGCTAAATGCTGCTGCTCCTGTGAAGTTCTGGAGACATGGGGAGTTTTTGTCACCCAAACACAGACCTCTGTGGATCATTTCCTGTGTGTCACTTTGGAGTCTTGGCAGATCTTGTTAGCAGGAGTTGCATTTAGTTTCCAACAGCTTTGGTGACATGCTGTTGGCTTGGCTGTCATTGTGGGTGGTGGGACCCTGATCTGAATTCTCCCATCTTACACATTCTTTGATGGGTCTTCTGTCTCACCCACTAATAAGTTTTCACAGACCTCAGAAATTATATCAAAACAAGTATGAAAACTAATTATGAAGCTTTTTTTTTTTTTTTTTGGAAGAACTGCAGGAGCACATTGTGTGACCTCCAGAAGTGATTTTCTTTTCAGTTTAGATGTTACCAGAGAGTGATTTCCACTTTTTATATGCTGTCTTGGCATTCAGAACTGTCGCTTAGCATTAGCAAATAGAGGCTACATCAGACACAGGAAAAGATGCTCTAATTCAGGTTTGGTAACTGAATGTGACAGTTTGGTTGGAGTTACCATGGCTGAAGGCATGATGTAATCCTAGCAGAATGTCTTTCTTCCTGCAGTAAATAAACCTTCATTTCCTGTCAAGCACATGCTGAGGCTGTGGGAAGCGAAGATGGTTTTCCCAGAACCTGAACTTTGAGAGGCTAAATCGAGTGACAGAAATTATTTGCAAGCTCACTTGTTTGGCCTGGTGATCCTGTGTTAGAGATATAAAAAATAAGTGTTGTTTTGTTTCCATTTAGTGCATTTTGTCATGACTAGAAAGCTTTTTTTGTGATCATTTTTTCATGCTCCAGAAAGCTGTTGAGAAAAACCTGTTTTTAGTACATCTGGACAAGACCAAATCACACTAAAGTCTTTAGAGATTAATAATTCAAGTTAAAATTTTGTTAAATAACTCAGGTGTGATTGAGTCTCATGAATGTACATTCTGTCTTTTTTTTAAATCTGTGCCTTTTTAACACATTTAGTCATTATTATGAGGTTGTCAAAAAGTAAGTCCTAAAACCTGTGCCTGAGTGGACCTCAACAGCACTTGTCTTTGCCCAGTAGATGATTCTGATTTACGTTACAACTGTGTGTAATTGCATGTGCAGCAGCAGTACCAGAGGTGTTTAGGTCACACAGTCATTTCTCTACCAGACTGTGTCCTTCCTCTCCTGATTTCCTGGAGTAATGTGTTTTTTTACAAGTCCTGGTGACTCTTGCATCAAATATTTTGAAAGCCATGTGCTTGACATGCCTTGATACCTGGGCAAAACATTGAGAGATCCTTAAACTCCTGCTGTTTTAACAGTGGAAGGGCTTGTGAGGAATTTAAATATGTTTTTCTGTTTTTAATTTAAAAATATTCATAGAAAGTTAAGGGCTTGGAACGGACCCTAGAGATCACCCAGCCCCAGCCCCCTGCCCTGGGAAGGGACACCTCCCACCAGAACAAGTTGCTCAAGGCTTCATCCAACCTGGCTTTGAACACTGCCAGGGCTGGGGCAGCCACAGCCTCCCTGGGCAACCTGTGCCAGTGTCTCACCACCCTCACAGCAAAAACTTCTGCCTAAGATCTAACCTAAATTTCCCCCCTTCAATTTGTGCCCATTCCTCCTTGTCCTATCACTGCAGCTTCTAACACAGGGTCCCTCTGAAGCTTCCCTGGAGCCCCTTCAGATCCTGGCAAGTTGCTCTGAGGCCTCCACACAGTCTTCTCTTCTCCAGGCTGAGCAGCCCCGGCTCTCTCAGCCTGTCCTCCTAGGGAAGGTGCTCCAGTCCTCTGAGCAGCTTTGTGGCCTCCTTTGGCCTTGCTCCAACAGTTTCATGTCCTTCTGCTGTTGGGGATGCCAGAACTGTATGCAGTGCTCCAGGTGGGTCTCACCAGAGCAGAGGGGGAGAATCCCCCTCCCTTGACCTGCTGCCCACACTCCTTTGGCTGCAGCTCAGAAAATAGTTGGTTTCTGGGCTGAGCTCACACTGTAGCTCAAGGTGAGTTTTTCATTAACCAAACTGAGCTGCCATGAGTGGAAGAGATACTGATGATCATTTCAGCAGTGCTTATGTTGGCACTTATGTCCACACCTTGCCACCCTGTTGTTGTATTTAATATCTTAAAACAATGTGTGTTGCAATGCATAGGAAATTGTGGCATTTCCTAATCAGTGCTGTGTGCCTATAGAAGAATTTGGGGACATCTAAATTCTCTAAATCCATGCATTTTCATACCAAGTACACTTTAGGGTTCAGTAGAACACAATAGGTATTGGTGGTAGATGGAACAACTGATTGAGATTCAACAACTCTGAAGAGTAGTTGAACTGCTGAGATGTGCTAAAGGATAATGCTCCAAGCATGTACATTGAAACTGACAATGATGTTAGATCCCACAGAAAGATTAATGTCAAAACTCTTGTGTTCCTAGCAAGAGTTCTTCAATGTGTTTGAAATAATCTGCCTGTGCCAGGTGTAGGTGAATCTCATAGAAGCTTCAAGGTTGGAGAAGGCCTCTAAGATCATGAGCTGCAGTGTGCACTAGCAGCCCAGAAAGCCAATGGAATCCTGTACTGAATCCAAAGGAGTGTGGGCAGCAGGTCAA
>NW_008682396.1:7882-8134 GCF_000695815.1 Acanthisitta chloris
GTGGTCCCTGCCCATGTCAGGGGGTTGGGACTAGATGGTCTGTAAGGTCCGTTCCAGCCCTAATGTTTTATGATTCTATGATCAAGTCCAGCCATTAACCATTAATCAGTTTGCTCACTCTGCGTGTGGCCAAGGGGTTCCCAAGGGAGGTGGCAACACCCTGACCATGCTGTCAGCATTTGGCCGCTCTGAGGACAGTCTGGTGTTGTGCTGCACTTAGTCTGGGCAGGGCATTGTCTTTTTGTCCAGACT
>NW_008682397.1:0-18621 GCF_000695815.1 Acanthisitta chloris
ACTTTTTGCTATCCCTGACAGAAGTGGGCAAATTTGATTCAGATTGTGCCTTTGTCTCTTGAATTTTCTTCCTACATGACCTGACTATATTCCTGAACTCTTCTTGAGTAGCCTGCCCTTTTTTCCACAGTTGGTAAACTCTCTTCTCCTGTGACGGAACAGACCCTCATCTCCCACCCCACAAAACCCTCTGGGGCTTTCCCCTGAGACTAAGTTTGGGATTTATCAGTGTAAACACCTCATGTGACCAAGCATCACATTTTCATTTCCTTTTAAATTGGAAAATAACAATGTTTTCATTAGAAATCAGCTGCTCTGAGCACTGAGTTTTCCCTTGGTGCTGTTTCTGTTAGAACTGTCAAAAAGGAGCACAAATTCCAAGCCAAACCTTGGAAAAATATCCCAAAATATCTTTTTTTTTTACTGGATTTCTCCCAAGAGCTCAATCCAAGCTGGCAGGAAGGTGGGGAGGATCTGCTTGAGCAGTGTGGATGTGGGCGAGCGCTGGAGCACAGAGAGGGCCTGGAAAGTTGGGATGTACTTGGAGAAGAGAAGCTTTTTGGGGTTGTGTATGGAGGGGAAAGACTTCTTCATGGGTCCAAATGAATCTGTAGGTTCCTAACGTCAATGGGCCAAGATGCCACATAAGAAATCATCAAATTCCTCCTGCCTTAGTGGTTAAGAAGCCCAGAAATAAACTCTTTGCATCAGCAAGCAAAGACAAATATCTTCAAAAAACTCATTTTCTGCACTTTGGGCTGAAATATTCCTATTTTACAGCTCAGCTCAGCCACAAAAAAATGCCCTTTCCTCCCCATCCCCTTCCCTTCCCTTGATTTCTATCGCTTCAACAATAGTCAAAAGGTTTTAACTGAAATTATACCACCAGTGGGAGTGGACCCAAGTGGTTCATGCCAAGCTCTGTGCAAACAACCCAAGAGCCTCGAACTACTCCAGGTTGGCTCATGGAAATCTCCCCTGTTGGCTGATAAGGTGTGGATGATTCACACTCTGGCAAAATGTGTTGGAGCTGGAGGTGTCAGCTAAAGTCAGGCCTGAGAGCTCTTTTAACACTCCTTTTTCGCAGCATTTCCTTTGTTTTTAACAGCAGGACTTGTCCAAGTTCCAGAAAAAGGGGAAAGGGAGGGTGAGTGTGGCTCTTGGGGGTTGAAAACACTTAGAAGTGTTTTTTCTCCAAGGGTCTATCAGACAGTGACATGACACACTGGGATGCAGGAATCATGTCTTGGATGGAGGTGGCTCTGCAGCACCTCCTTGCACAGTGGCATTTTCCACCTGGAGAGAACAATATTTCCCAAGACATTGTGATTATAAACAATTGTTAGAGCTGTGAAGGTCTTTGCTGGGATGTGGGAGCCACAAAAATTGGCTTTTCCCAAATGATTGTTGCTGGAGCCTGTGGTGCTCTGACTCCATTGCTGGTTCTGGTAACTCCAGTAGGAGTTGTCCAGGTGCCAGAAGGGGAAGGGGAGGGTGAGTGTGGTTCTTGGGGGTTGAAAATGCTTAGAGGTGGCTTTTCTCCAAGGGCTGAGCCCATCCAGGATCGATCAGACAGAGACATGATGCACTGGGATGCAGGAAAGATGCCTTGGATGGAGGTGGCTCCAAACACCTCCCTGCGCAGTGGCATTTCACACCTGGGGAGGACCATATTTCCCAGAATACTGTGGTTATAAAGAGTTGTTAGAGCTGTGAAGGTCTTTGCTGGGATGTAGGAGCCACAAAAGTTGGCTTTTCCCAAAGGATTGATGCTGCAGCCTGTGGTGCTCTGATCCCATCACAGATTCTGGTGCCTCCCGCAGGAATTTTGCCATATTTTAGTGTATTTTAGTGATATGGTTTTGCAAAACTGAGTCTGTGTGGCATCAGGGCCTCTTTGCCTTCAAATTACATGGATCTGAGAGTGCAGAGATGGAAGTGGAGGTGCTCCCTGGGTTGTTTTGTTAAGGTCATGCCTCTCTGCTGCCTGGAGGATATTATTGTGCCCCAACGCCAGGAGCTAAGGCAGGGGCTGGAGAAATCCCTGGGAAACCAAACAAAGGGAAAGATGAGAGGCCTGAGAAATCCAGCCTGTCCCTTAAGGAAGCTGTGTGACTGGAAAGGAATATAGCCAGAGCTGCTTTGATTAAAGGGAAAAGGAAGGACACAACAGCAGCTGCTGCACAGATCCTGCACCACTTACCTCAGGCACCGAAGGGAAAAGCATCCTAAAATCCCTGAAACAGCACAAAATACTTCAAATTCCCATTTGGGAATGGCAGAACCCTCAGTTTCCTTTGGAAAGGCCAAAATGTCGTGATAATTGCATGGATTTCTCTGGATGAGCTGCTGTGCTCCCCCCAAACAGGTTTTCCCACAGCTCGTCCAGCTCAGGTTTGGCCCTGAGTGTTTCCCCCTCCAGGTTCACTGGAATTTGCAGTGAACCAAAGCAGTCAGTTATTTTTCCAGCCACCACCTGAATGTAGGATGATTTACTGAGTATTGGTATTAGTGAAGTGCTGAGCAGTGATTCCTGTGCTGGAAAAGTCACCTTTCTCCATGGACTTGGGCTCTAAGCAGGTACCAGTACGAGCAGCAAATCTCTAGTGGTGTATTGGTCTGTGCTGGTTTTGCCTGGGGATTGGCATCTCCCAGGGGTTGTGATGGGTCCCAGAGCTGCTCCTGTGTCACCCTGAGCTGGAATTTTCTTGATAATGACATTTATCAGCATATGGAATTTTGGGAAGTGGGATGGGAGATGGGATTATGTCCTTTTTGCTGGGAAGGAGATGATCTGCCTGCAGGTGTTTGCAACTCTATTCACTCTTCTCTGAGGCTGTGGAAGAACTAATTGGTGTATTGCACCTCATCCTCTGCTGCAAATCATCCAAAATATCCCTCCAGCAAAACCAGAAATAAAAGGAAAATAGAATAGAATAAACTAGAATAGACTTAAATAAAATAGAACAGAATAAAATAGACTAGAATAAAATAAAGCAGAATAGAATAAAATAGAATAGAATAAACCAGAATAGAATAGAATAAAATTGATAAAATAAATAAAGTCTAAAATAACCAACGTAAATACATGTGTATATTGTGCAAATCAAAGTATACAACTTTTCCAAGCCTTTCCCCATCCTAGACTGGTGAATTCCCAGCCAGCCTTCAGCAGCATTCCTACAGCAACAAGCTGTTGGCTTAGGTGATGGGAGAAAGCAAACCCTGGCATGGAAAGGCAGGGAAAAGGGGTTTCCAGCTTCCAAAGGGTGTGGAATAGCTAAAGAACATTGGTCTATGCCTGCTGAAAACATGTGTATCACAGTGGCTGGGAATGTTGACTTGACCTGGCTTAGTCTTTGGTGAATTCTGTACTTTCTCAGCCCCCAGTGATGGATTTGGAGATTCCTGGGCAAGGCAGCAGCATGGGAAGGGGCTGGATCTGTCCCTTCATGGGGTTGTTTACTTTAGTCTGGGGTGCAAGTGCTGCCTCTTTGCTTCTGAAGCCGTTTGGAAGTGATTCCCATCGTGTCCTTCCCTGCTCTGCTGCTGCTCACAGCAGTTGCATTTTTCCTTGTGACCCTCTGGACTGTCTCAGTGGCCTCTCCTCAGCCCCTCATCCCTCTGCCCTTGGCACAAATGGTGTCAACAAAGCTCTGCTTCTAAGAATGCAGCTTGACAGTTTTCTGGGGGCTGCTCCTCCTCCCCTGCTGTCCTGGCTCACTGTGTGTATGGATCTGCTCTTTGATGTTGACAGTTTGGCTGGCTCATGCTTGTGTTGGGGCTGGAGACACATGCTGGCTCTGGACCTTCCACAGGGAGCCTTGTTTTGGAAGCACAGTGGGGCTGCCTGGGAGATCCTCCACTCAGTGGGTGACTGATGTGGAATTGGGGTCAGGAAGTGAGGCTGTACCTCCTTATCAGGGCTCTGTTGTGTGTGGTGAGAAGGAGTTGCTGCCAGAAATGTTCTTCAAGAACATCCCTCTGAGACAGGGAGGAGGAGGCTGGGTGGGAGAACTGTGTCAGGTCTGGCCTCTGGAGCTCCTGGCTTTGGGAATGGAGGTCCTAGGATATGTGGGAATGCATGGAGTGAAGCTCCAACACACCCTTCTCTGTGTTACTGGAGGACTTGATCTCTGCTTGGATGAGTGTTGGAGCTCTTGGTGTGTTTCCACAGAGGTTTCCTTGGAAAAGCAAAGCTCAGCATCTTGGTGGCTCACTGGCCATGTTCAGGTCAGCTCTGATCAGGCATTGGAATATTGCCCATGAAGGTGGTGGAGTCACCATCCCTAGAGGTGTTTAAGAGGTGTCTGGATCTGGTGCTGAAGGATATGGTTTAGAAGTTACAGCAGTGACAGGTTAAGGGTTGGACTTGATGATCTTAGAGGTCTCCTCCGACCTTGCTGATTCTCTGACTAAGGCTGTGGTGCATTGCAAAGTCACTGCAGTGTCCATGCCCTGGAAGGCAGCTCTGTGCTGTGAGAGCTCACCATGGCACTGCATAGGAGGATGTTGCCACCACTCCAAGCAGAGGGAGAGCAGACGAGGGGTGGAGGCAGCAGAGACAGGCTCTCTCCTCTCTGGAATGGCAGCATCACTTGGTGGAGTTAAGAGGATGAGAACTGGGATGAACTTTCCACAAGAGGGTGGAGGAAAGCCCTGGGGCTGGTGACATAGATGGCTCTCTCCAAACAGCTGGGACTCAGCAAGCTATGACACATGTCGCATTGTCCTGCTGGGACAGCTCCAACTTTTGGTTCAGATTTCATTTCTGGCCTCAGAGCATTGTCAAAATGCTTTTGTCTGACTCAGGCCACTTCAATACCATCCCAAAGTGTCTGCCCACAACACAGAGGCCACACAATGCCTCCTCCTCACTGCAGAAGCCACATGCACAGTGGCTGTGAGGTTTTGAGGAAGTCTAGTGCTTCCATGTCCTTTCTCCTTTGGCTTTTCAGCACTGTTCTGCTTTTGGTGCAGGCTGGAGAATGTCCCCGGGACCCTGGAGCTCACCCATGGTACCTTGGAGCCAACCCATAGGACCTCTGACCCATGGGACCTTGGAGTCTATACATGGGACCTCAGAGCTCATCCATGAGACTTCAGAGCTCATCCATTGGACATTGAAGCCCATCCATGGAACCTTAGAGCCCACCTATGGGACTTTAGAGCCCATCCATAGGACCTTAGAGCTCATCTATGGGACCTTGGAGCCCACCCATGGGACCTTGCTGGTCTATTGTTTGGCAACTTGATGACCAGGTTTTAAAGGAGTTGCCTGTTCCTTTCTGGGGTGGCTCAGTGAGAGCTTTTCTCCCAGTGAGCAACAAGGAGGCAGTCAGAGAATCCCAGGCAATTGGCACAGTGTGGCTGCTGGAAGTGTCAGAGCCCATTAATGCTGCCAGACATGCCCTTTCTGCTCCTGCTGTTGTGTTCCTCCCCCTCCCTTGCTATTTTGCTCAGTCTGGCTTGGTTTATTCCATGAATTCTCCAGACTTTAAATAGCAACACCAGAATGGAAGTGATGCCAGGCAGCAGCTGGCAAGGAGCTGAGCTTGCCACCCATAACCCAGCCTGTCTGTGCTCCATGGGTGTCCCTGGTGCTTTGCCACCAGAAGCATTTTAGGAAGGGCAGAGCAGCTGGAGAGCCAACAAGGAGCCACACATCAAGCCTTTCCCGTCTGCCCAGTGTTTCCCAGCTATAAAACAGGGAGTTGGGCTTGGGGTGGGGTGGAAGGGTTGAGAATCACCAGGCATCCATACATGAGCTTTGCAGAGGTTGGAGAATCATAGAATCATTTAGGTTGGATAAGAGCTCCAAGATCATCAGGTCCAACCTGTGACCCATCACCACCTTGTCAGCTACAGCAGAGCACTGGGTGCCACGTCCAGTTGTTTCTTGGACACCTCCGGGCATGGTGATTCCACCACCTCCCTGGACAGCCCCTTCTGATGCCTGACAACTCTTTCCATGAAGAAAGAAGCACATCAGCTGTTAGTGGGTTCCTCTAGAGGAGGATGTAGGATGTTTTGGTCATGCATCACACTAAGCAAGGGAAGGGGGGAAGGCTGACACCTCAGTGAATGGAATAATGCACAGGATTTCTGTATGAATAACAAGACCGTAAAGCCATTACAAGCAGTGAGTGGCTGCAGAGGAATTTATTTCTGCCCTCCCATTCCTGTCCGTCTTCATCTTCTTCCCTCTCAGATAGGGTATTGGTCTTGCTGGGACAGGTGTTGTGACCAGGAGGGACACAGGATCCTTCTTTTCCCAGCTCTGGGAATGAGCAGAGGTAGCTTGGGAGTATGAATAACAAGACCGTAAAGCCATTACAAGCAGTGAGTGGCTGCAGAGGAATTTATTTCTGCCCTCCCATTCCTGTCCGTCTTCATCTTCTTCCCTCTCAGATAGGGTATTGGTCTTGCTGGGACAGGTGTTGTGACCAGGAGGGACACAGGATCCTTCTTTTCCCAGCTCTGGGAATGAGCAGAGGTAGCTTGGGAGGTAGCTCCTCTGCAGCAGCTGTTTAGACTTGATGGTCTCCAGGACTGAAAGGAGACCTAAGGAAAACAAGCTGTGTGGTGTCTCCTGCAGCCAGACAGGACATGTTTCTGTGGCATGAGCCCTAGTTTTAGTTGCTGGCACTGGGGATGCAGAAGCAGTGATGAGACTGAGAGCCCTTTGCAAGCTGAGCTCAACTCATGGGGAGACCCTGGAAGACACTTGTCCTTAAACTATCCCTGGGGAAGGACAACTGAGGTTTGTTAGGGAAAGGGATGGTCACCAAGACCCTCCTGTTGCTGGAAAGGATTTCAGCCCCCGCTGCCCTGAGCTGTTTGACCTCACACATCTGTGAGGGGACAACCAGCCACTGCAGAAGCTCTTCACTCTCCCAAGCATCTCCTTGCTGCTCTATGGAGCTATTTGCCACAGTTTCAAGGCTGAGGTTTCACCCATGACCTGGATGCTTCCAGGTGGGAAGCTCCAAAGCTTTTCTGTTCCCCACTGAGGTTTCCAAGCACAACTGGGAGGCTGTGGACGCACAAAATTAGAGGTCAGTATCAAACATCTGTGTCTTATATCTCTGTTTTTTACAGACTCATTTAAAGCAATATTTGTGGCACATGAAGTCATTTGGCATCCTCTGGAGATGCTTCCCTGCAGCACAAAGTGGCTCCCTTGGATCCACAGTGCTCATGCCCCTCAGCCCACTTGGGCTTTGCATCCCTTTGGTTGGAAGGAGCTGGATTAAAAAAGCAAACTGTGTTGATTTCAGCATTGTGTGAAAGTATTTTCCCATCATTTTCCCTCTCAAAACATGATTTAATTAACATTTTGAGATGTTTATTATTTAAGAAAGCATCTGCTGCTACTTTTTTTTCTTTTCATTCCCTCAGTTTTATCCAACTTGTGTTTGTTATGAAAGAGTTGAGTCACATTCCATGGTATATCTGGGAGGGGAAGGGAGGGATGGATGGGGAGATCCCACCCATCCCAACCTGCTTGATCTGGGAATTGGTTCACACTGTGTTTCATAGCTTGGTGTGGTTGGTGTCCATGCATGGAACAAGTCAGGAATAGCTGTTGGGTTTTAAATTCCCAGGATAGTAATTTTTTCGTGAGCTGGATGTGTGCATGGACTTTCTCCCCCTGGTCATCATGGATTCTGAGACTAGATTGGGTTGGAAGAGACCTTTATGGTCTGACACCTCTGGTTTAAGCAGCATTTCTTGGGGTTTATGGCTTTAAGTTGCTGGTTCTTGACTTAAGGGAAAGGAATTGTTGGGATTTCTGTGCTTCCAAAGGGAAAACACCCAAACCCACGAGAGGAATCAAGGACGTGGTGATGATATATCTGATATAGTGATCTCAGCAGAGTCCTCAGTGCTGTGAGATATTAATGGGTTTGCATGCTGTAAGGGAGAGTGCCAGAGTGGTCCCTGGTGGGATGTTCCCAGCTGCAGCAAATCCAGTGGACAAACCCCCTCCATTCATCCCAGTAGAATGAACTAAGGTGTTACCATGGGCTGTTTGGTGCTTGGCAGTGGAAGAGGATCTCAGGATGCTGGCACATCTGTCCTAACTCCTTAATCTCTTCTGAACATGTCTTGATGTGATATTTTGAGGGTCCAGCAAACCCTGTTCAGGTTCCTGATGAGGGTCCAGCAAACACTTTTCATGCTTCTGACTCAGTTCTCCTGGAGACCACCTGGAGAGGTCAGTGACAGGAGACTTATGCCAGTGTGTGGTCAAGAAGGTGCAGAGCTGAGTGTTGACTCTGGATACCAACATCTTCAGGTGACAAGTTGTAGGTCTCACTCAGGACTGGTTAGGGCCAACAAAGTCCAAAGTTTAGGGCGGAAGTCCATTTCCTTGGAGCCTTGGAGAGACAAGTTTCTGCCCAAGGAAGCTGGTGGTGGTTGCAGGGGGAAGCCCTCTTGTTGCCACACATTGCTGCCATGTAAGAGACCCAGGGATGGTTTTTGCTGTGTTGTGGCCTTGCTGAAAAAAAAAAGAGCAAAAGAAAACCAAAGCCATTTTTAGTCCAAGCCCTTGAAGCACATCCTTAACCTCACACCAGTGCCTGAAGCTCCCCCACACCAGCACTGGAGCTTTACTCATCCTGAAAGTAAACATGTGCTTTAGGGCTCTGCAAACAGCTTAAACCCCCCAAAAAGCCACCCTGGAGGAGAAGGATAAACACTGCTCAAATGTTAGGGTTTGTGCAACTGCTCTCTGGGTGCTGGACACAGCCACGACCACGGGAGCTGCTCCCACAGCTCGAGGAAGTGCCTGGGAGTTTCTCTGGGAGTAGCTGGAGAAGGGAACAGATTTGTTTAGCATCCTCTGCCCTTATCAGCATAAACAGAGCTCCCATCTTCCAGGGGACACAGTGATCGGGCAAAGGGTGACTGCGGAATGGGTGCTAGTGGCTCCTTGGTCCCATCAAAACATCTCAAGACAGCTTTGGAATCTCCCCTCTCCCAATTTCCTGACTCTGTGCAGCTGGCACCATGTCCAGTGGGTCCCAATATGGGTTGCAATCAGCTCTGGCTGGGTGGGCACCCACTGGGTGCATCCTGGGGAGACCCCCAGACTCCTGGAGCTCATGTTGAGCTGGGTTGATGATTTGGCTTGATGATCTTAGAGGTCTTTTCCAACCTTAATGATTCTGTGACTCCTGGTTAGTGCATCATACCTGTGCTGGGAGCTTGTCCCACTCTCCTTCAGGAGACACTGTAGGAAGCAGAGAAGGTGTACATATAACCCATAAAAAATCCCAGCCCTCTGAAGCCTGGACCTCACAGCTCCTGCAGAGGGGCCCTCAGCCTCTCTGTGTCTCTCTTTGGGGCTAAAGATAGCCTTGTCTGCAGCTGAGCTGTGAATCAGGAGTAAAAAATGTGGGTCACCTCCTGTGCGAAGCAGTGAATGTTCAGAGACTCATCTGCTCCTGACCTCATTGTGCTGGGGATGAATCAGGACTCCAGCCCGACAGACCCCACAGCTGCTCCTGCTCCAGCAGCTTCAGATGCAGCTCCAAACCCCTCCACAGCTCCTGATTAATGGCTTTTTGGGGCCAGTTTCTCACTGGTGTTAATTGGGAGAGAGCTCCAGTGTGGCTTTTCCTTAGGGATAGTGTTGGTGCTCAGAGCGGGGGCTCAAGTGGTTAAACCCACATTCCCATCCCATGGATGTGGACACGTGTATGCTTGGTGTGACATCTACATGTGCTGGAACACAGCACCTTCCTGCAGTAGCAGTGCATGGCGTGACCAGAGGCACAAGTGTGTGCACACACTGATGGACACGTGTGTGCAGAAACACTGTTAGCTGCGATCATGGGTGCAATGCCCACCCATGGGTGCCAACCTGGTGCCCACACACACCCCCAGGGAGAACTGCACATACATCAGAACAGTTCCTCTCTTTAAATTCCTTTTCCTATCCCACTGTTGCAAAATCCACTCCTGTTTTTCCTCGTTAAGTAAAACCTGACATGGACTCCAAAACGGCCGAATCCCTAAGGAGGAAGCAGGGGGTTGGCACCTGGGAGCACTGAGCAGTGTCCCCAGCCGTGTCAGCTGCCCTGGAGAAGAGTTGCTTTATTCTTCTGTGCTTTGCTTTCCCCTTTCCTAGCCCAGGGCTGAGTTCCCCTCTTAAAGGCAGCTCTGCTCCCAGAGCATGTGTGAGGAGGAGGGTAAAGGCAGCAGTGGCACCTCTGGAGGTGGCATTACCTGTGACCTGCGGGGTCATAGAATCACAGCATGGTTTGGCTTGGAAGGACCTTAAAGCTCATCTCATTCATGGGAGGGACACCTCCCACTAGCCCAGGTTGCTCCAAGCCCCATCCAACCTGGAATTGCATCTGGAAGGGTCATTTGGTGCCATGTCACAGATTAATTAGTGCAGGAACTGCTTCACCCTCTGTCTTAAAATACAACAATCACGGCGGGGAATCCCATCCTGCTTTCCTTTTCCTTCCATCGGCGCTGGAAGCTGTAGCACAGCTCGGAGCACTTCACCCTCATTAAGCAGATAAAGTTGGAACATGCTTGGTGTCATGACCTGCAAATCCTGATGGCAGGAATTGCTGTGGGCTGGAGCTGCCCCAGTACATGATGCTGCTACCACTCCTACTCCCTGTCCCAGGGAATTTGAGCTTCCCAAGCCTTGGAGTCAGGAAATAGTTAAACTCTCCAGTATTTTGATTAGCAGAGCCTTAAAGTCAGTGAAGAGACAGTGAGGGAGAAGTATCAGGAGCATGCTAATGGAGTGAAGTCATCAGCACACAGCCGAGGAGGATCCATCCATGCCTGCTCCACGCAGGACCAGCCCGGAGCTCAGCCAGGTGGAGCAGGGCTCGGGGGCACCCAGGGCTCTGCCATCCCCGCGCCTTCCCTCCCCTGCCTTTGGATATTGCAGCGCTTTCCCTGGGATTTTTGTGGTGCTTCACTGGAGCTTAATGATCTTTGCAGCTCGGCAGGAGCTGCGGGAAGCCTGGAGATAGCGCAGTGAGACTAGCCAGAAGCCACGGGCAGCTCCGCGGGAAAGGTGAGGCAATTCTCTTGGAAAATGCCTTTTTCTCGTGGAAAATCCCTTGGGTTTCGCTGTATCGCCGGTGGTTGGGTCGTGGCAGTGCCGGGGGTGGGGAAAGGAGGGTGTTTCTGGAAGCACAGCGTTCGGTGCTGGCTCTGCGGCTGGAAAGTTTGGGAGTGGGGTCTGGGAATGAGTCCTGCAGGGTCCAGGTACAGAGCTGCTCCCTCTTAGTGTCCCATTGCAAAACTCCTGGGCAGTATGAACGGCATTCAAAATCTTGTTCTTCTTCTGGGACTTTGCAAAGAAACTCTGGGAAGGTTTTCTCATCTTTTCAGAGCATCGGCAACTCCCAGGTCACCTTTTCTGGAAAAAAAAAAAAGGATTTTTGGGAGTCATTTAGAAACTTAGGACAGAGCAAAGTTTTAGTTAAGCCTTTGCCTTAAGGCTAAACTCGGTAACTCTTGTGCAGACAAATCCACACTGGAGCTGAGGAGTCACCAGAGCTGTTTAGTAGAAGTCTCATGCAAACATGCATTGCTGTTTATGGCAAATGAAAGAAAATATGCACAAGAGGTTTTGCTCCCAAACAGATGCAATTAACCCCTTCAAGATTACGTGTTCCTGGAGTTACTCCTGGGAGAAAATGAGCATATAACACTTTACAGCAGTTAGGAATGAGCTGGTGACTCAAGCAGTGCCTGGAGCTTAGCTCTGTGCAGATGCTCAGCCTGGAGTCATGTCTGTCCCCGAGTTTTGTGTGTTCTGCCTCATGGTGTTTTCATTTTCCTAGCACAGAAGTGGCCAAGCTTGTGGCACTGAGAGTGGATTTCAAGGCAGACAGATTTCAAGGCAGGCAGACACTCAAACTCCTAGCTTTATGTGATCTCTCAACTCCTCAATGCAAATATACCTCCTTAAATACCAAAATCCCTTGATTTTATCCATATTGGGGTCAATATTATATCAACATTAACTGAATTTTTGGGGCCTAAGGACTCACAGTGAGATTAGCCACACAATTACATTTTTAATCCTACATCAGAAGTGTCTTGTTTCCCGTCATAGCTGAAAAATGAGAGTTACTCTTTGTCCCAAGGCAGATCCCTGCAAACCCCATCCCTGAGGTACAGGTTGGTGTTCCCTCACCATGCCCATGGGATGACGTTCCTAGGAGGTTCTACTGTCCTCTGTGCTCCTGGGAAATGCACCTTGGTCCATGTGCATTGCACACCAAGGTGACATCTCAGCAACCTTGGGTGCAGGCAGAGCTGGGCAAGCCCAGGTGAACCGATATTAGGGAGCAATTCCTCCCCATGAGGGTGCTGAGGCACTGGCACAGGTTGTCTAGAGAAGCTGTGGCTGCCCCAGCCCTGGGAGTGTTCCAGGCCAGGTTGGACAGGGCTTGGAGCAGCCTGGGTAAGTGGAATGTATCCCTGCCCATGGCAGGGGGTGGAATGAGATGAGTTTTAAGGTCCTTTCAGCCCAAACCAGTCTGTGATTCTCTAACCCTTGGTGAGATCTAGGTGCTTCAGCCTACAGCCAGTGCAGCTTCCCTAGCCCGACTTCCCACTCCAGCTCTCAGGGTGGTCCTGAGACTCCCCGTGTCACTGAAAATGATGACATGGAGATTGACCTTGTGTGCCCTGCCAGCAGCCAGGCTTGTGGCTGTGCCAAGCTGGCCAAGAAATGAGCAAAAATTGCTAATTCCTCCTTTATTTGTGTGTGGGTAGGATTTGATCTCCACACTCAGCAGCAGGTCCAGATGTGGCCAGCTGCAGGTGGCAAAGCCTGGCCAAGGGGCTGGCTCTGTCTGTCTTCAGAGGGAGAAGGAGTGCATTTCTGAACCTGAAATACTCCTCATCCCACCAAGGCCATGGATTTTGTCAGTGTCCCAAGCCTCATTTCCACTTGGGTTGCACCAGAACCAGCTGGTTGTGCATCCCATGCAAATGTCCCAGTCACCACTTGTGCTGGTCTGATTCTTGCTGCAGATTTTGGGGTTTGTAGCACTCAGAGACCCAAAACTCAGCTAGCAAACCCTCTTGGCTCCTCCAGCAGCCCCTTTGGCTGGCTGTTCTTGGAGCAGAAAGGTGTTAAAGGGCCCATGGCCCACTACTAAGCAACAGTTACCAACAACCCTAAGCAAATAAAATAAAGGAGATTATGAAAACAGGGGAAGTGCAGCTCATTCCCAACATCTCCACTGGGTGAGTCAGGACTGTGTGGCTGCTACTCCCTGCTCCTTCCTAGATGACAGCATCCACACAGATCTGCTGGCCCTTGGGGATTGCAGAGTCCCCAGCACTGATGACGCTTCCAGATGATGTGCATTTCTCCTGGAGAGCAGGAGCAAGGAGTTGGGATTGACACGTTCCTGTCCATGAGGCATGGAGGGTTTAATGCTCAGTTACAGTATGTTTCCAATGCCTTGTGCTGTTTCTCTGGGAATTCTGGGCTATAGATTTCACCCCAGTGCAGCCCTTTGCAGGTCATCAAGCCTTGATGCTGTACCAGAGAGAGGGAAATCCAGGTGGAAGAGAGTGTTATCCCAGAGGTGTTTGATGCAGATCCTCAAGATCTGGATTGCTCAGGGATTATTTGGAATGAGGTACTGGCACTGCCCAGAGCAGCTGTGGCTGTCCCATCCCTGGAAATGTTCAGGGACAGGTTGGATGGGGCTTGGAGCAACCTGGACTAGTGGAAGGTGTCCCTGCCCATGGCAGGGCATGGGATGAGATGAGCTTTAAGCTCCTTTCCAACCCAAACCATTCAATGGTTCTATCACACCAAAGTCCTCCTGCAGGCACTGGCTGAGTGGTCCTGGACAGATTCCTGGGCTCCATCAAAAGCTAGTAGAGACCAGGAATCACTTTTGGAGGTGCCCATCCTGCTGCTGAGGTTCAAGGGAACATCAAGTGAGCACAAAACTAACATTTACTCTGCAAACCTCTGTATAATAAGTGGTTTTATCCAGTGTGCTGCTTCCAAGGAAGCTTTCCTGGGCTGGCCATGCTGCTGGTGGCAGGGCTGGAAGCCATCACTTGAGCAAAGATATTTTGCATGTGCAGGTGAATTTATTTTGGCTCTGAGCTGTCATTTTCTGGCTCTGTATAAATAACTGTAGGGACAGCCTGTCCATGGGCAGATGTCTGTCTGTCTGAGCTCCTCTGCAGAGGCATTCCCTGCCTCTCTTGGCATCTTGTGCTCCCAGAATCTATCAGGATTTGGGGACAGTAAGTCTTGCTGCAAGGAAGATGTGTATTCTGGGGCTGGTTTGCTGTCCCAGGGGTGCAGGCTCTGACTTCCCAGTGATGCTGGTGGCTGTGGAAAGATGAGGATGGGATTTAGGCTTGGTGCACAGGACCTGTCTCCTGGGCTCTGCAGTGGTTTGGTTGTGACCTTAGATGACTCCTGTGCCCTCTCCAAGATGAGCCTTTTGGGCTGTGCAGTGTGGGTTAGCTAACAAATACAGATCCTTGCAGAAAGGCATGGAAAACAGGCAGAAAGGCAGAAAATCCCTTCAGGATAAGACACACAGCTGCTTTTCCCAACCTGCTTTAAACACATCCTACTGCACAGAGCCCATTTCACCTCAGACTGGGAATTGCTTTCATCACCTGGGAATTGCCATCATGGTGTACCTGGCTGTGCCTGTGGATGCTCTCTCACCTTTCAAGCCTCCATCAGCCCAAGACCTGCTGAGGATACCTTTGAACTTGTGGCTGCCACTTCCAGAGCATTCTCACCTTTTGCTGGATAGATGATGTTGAGAGGATGGAGACCTTCAGCCTGGTATCCTCGGGGAGCTCTTGTCCCCTTGCCCACTGTCCTCTGGTGTTACTGGTGGCCCATGAGTCTGGATGGCTGCAGTGACAAGAGCCATGAGGACTGTGCTAAGACATGGCATCACATCACTCTGCTGGGATGTAGCACTGCTCAACACCTCCTGAAGTGTGGCTGTCTCCTGCTTGGCAGTGCCAAGGGCAAGGCTTGGAGAAGCTTCTCCCTGAGCTTCCACCTTTCCCTTTGAAGGATGAGGAGGATGAGACAGGCCCCAGCACAGGGACTTGGTGCAGAGAATGACTCCAGAGACTTTATGTGGGAATAGGTTGCCCACTGAAGTAGTGGATACCCCAACTCTGGCAGTGTTCAAAGCCAGGTTGGATAAAGCCTTGAGCAACCTCCTCTGGTGAGAGGTGTCCCTGGCCAGGGCAGGAGCTTGGGACTAGATGATCTCTAAGCTCCATTCCAACTTCTAAAAGTCTATGATTCTCTGATTCTATGGCTTCAAAATTGTTTCTCTGGAAAATCAGGATGCAGCAATGCAAAGCCTTTGGCATCTTCTGCTTTGGTGGAGGTGTTGGGTGGCTCTGGGGGGCACATGAGGCACAGGTATCTGTCCCAGTGCTGCCACCATTCCCATGGCTCTGGTCCCATATGTACTGCATCCCTAGGGACACAGATGAGGCAATCCCTGTGAGAAGAGCATCCAGCACACCTCAGGCTCTTGGTTCCCTCTGAGATGAGGGATTTTCCCAGCAACACAGGTACCAGGGAGCAACCGATATCCCAGTTATCCTCCCTGCTGCTCCAGTGCCTCAGTGCACACAGGACCCTGCACACCTCCAACCTGGAAGTATTGTGGATGGAATCATCTTATGGGATCGATTTCCTGCTGGAATTTTTCCCTCTGCTTGAGCCCTTTGCCCTACCCCTCATCTCATCTCATGCCCTATCCCTCAAGCTCATCCCATTCCACCTCCTGCCATGGGTAGGGACAGCTTCCACTAGCCCAGGTTGCTCCAAGCCCTATCCAACCTGGCCTGGAACACTTCCAGGGATGGAGCAGCCACAGCTGCTCTGGGCAACCCGTGCCGTGTATCCTAACTGCATCTCCTGTGTCTGCAGCCACAGGATGATGCTCCTTTCCCAAAGCATCCTGACATCCCTCTTTGAAGCTCCAAGGAAAAACACACTTGAAAAGGCTGGGATTTTATCCCTTGCCTTGACTAAAAGGGAATGGAAAGAGAAGCTTTGGCTTGTGTTTATCCTAATTAGAGTGCAGAAGAAAGCTTGGGATCATCGCGGCACCTTTCTCCTTGGTTTCCAAAGGATTCCTGGGGGGATATGAGCCAGGGAGGCTCCAGGGTGGATTTCGGCCAGCAGCGGCTTTCTGGGACTGGAAGCTGAAGTCCTGGAGTGCAACATCGCCACCTGTTTGCCACATGCGGACATACAGCGGGAGGAATCCTGGCAGGATAAATCCCACCAGAAAGCACCCAGCGGGGTGTATCCCATCCAGATGCAACTCCGTCGGGATGTATCCATTCAGGATGCAAACCTGTCTGGATGCACCCCATCAGGCAGACACTCCACCAGCATACACTCCAGCAGGATATATTCCATTGGAGTGCAACGCCATCAGGATACAGCCCATCAGGATCCAACCCACTGGAATAGATGTACTCCACAGGGATATATCCCATCAGGATGCATCTCATCAGGCAGCCTTCCACCAGGAAGCACCCCATGGGACAACCCTCTATCAAGATGCTCCCATCAGTATATATCCCTCTGGAATGCCCTTCAGTGGTGCTCCTGGCCAAAGCTTCTCTGGGCAACCTGTGCCAGTGCCTCAGTACCCCCCTCCCAGGGAAGAATTCCTTCCCAGTATCCCACCTATCCCTGCCCTCTGGCAGTGGGAAGCCATCCCCCCTTGTCCTATCACAACTAAAAGGTTTGGATATTAGGGGTATGTGGCAATAGCCTGAGGATTCATCACATGTGGGGTTTATTCTCCTTCACCTCGATGCTAAAAGCTGTTCCATGCCAATACAACGATGGGATATCCATATATTTGAGATCCAAGCCCTGTGCTCCCCCTGTATCCATGCAAGACATGCCCATGGATTAAGTGTGAGGCTTTTGTTTGAAAGAAGCTTCTGAGAAAATGGCTCAACATGACGTTTTTTATGTTTGAATCTGTCAGGAGTTGAGATATTTAGGTTGTGCTTATGGATCTGGACATTTAATGGGCAGCTCAGGGCTGGAAAGCTTTGGCTGCTGCCTGCAGGAGGGAGCTGGGAGCTCACTCACGCCCATGTGCAGCACACAGAGCTCTCCTCCTTTGGAAAGTGCTAATGGGAATGAGCCAAAGGAGATTGTTCCATTAATAGGGATTTATAGCACAAATCTGCTACTGTTTTGTCAGGACAAACAGCTCTAAGTGGGTTTGGAGTGCAGAAAGCTGGGGCTGAGGGCTCTGGGCTGCTTCCCAGCAGGGCAGCTGCTCCCAAAGGGATGCAGGGAAGAGAGGGAATCAGTGGCAAAGGATGGAAACAAGGAGAACCAGGATTTGGGTTGGAAGGAGTTTAAACCTCATACAGTCCCACCCCCTGCTATAGGCAAGGACACCTTCCACTAGCCCAGGTTGCTCCAAGCCCCATCCAACCTGGCCTGGAACACTCCCAGGGATGGGGCAGGCACAGCTGCTCTGGCAACCTGTGCCAGTGCCTCACCAACCTCACTGGGAAGAATTTCTACCCAATATCCCATTTATCCCTGCCCTCTGGCAGTGGGAAGCCATTTCCCCTTGCATCTCCCAGCCTTGTGAAGCATCTCAGGAGGTATCTGCAGCTGTAGGTAGACACAGCACAACCTTATCATAGAATCATAGGATATTCAGGTTGGAAAAGACCTCCAAGATCATTGAGTCCAACCTGTGCCCCATCACCACCTTGTCAACTAGAGCAGAGCACTAAGGCCATGTCCACTTGGTCCTTGAAAACCTTCAGAGGTGGTGACTCCACCACCTCCCTGGGCAGCATATTCCAATGCCTGATAGCCCTTTCCATTAAGAAATTCTTCCTGATGTCCAACCTGAACCTCCTCTGGTGCACCTTGAGGCTGTTTCCTCTTGTCCTGTTCCTTGTTCCCTGGGAGCAGAGCCTGACCCCACCTGGCTGCACCTCCTGGCAGGGAGTTGGAGAGAGCAAAACGTTCCCCTGAGCCTCCTGTTCTCCAGGCTGAGCCACCTTAATCCCTCAGAAGTTCTCCAGACACTTCTCCTTGTGCTCCAGCCCCTACCCCAGCTCCATTCCCTTCTCTGGACATGCTCCAGGACCCCTTCTCCAGGAGTTTGGTGGCCTCGTGAACATGTGCTGGCACTGGGGGTGGCAGTGGGGGCCAGGTCAGTGCCTGCCTCAGGGCTGGGCTGGAGCCCTAGGTGTGAGGTGATTGGAAGGTGCCTGTTGCATTGAGGGTGAATACAGAATTGTTCTCCCCACGTTGGTTGTTATTATGCAAAGCCAAGTCCTAAACAAATATTGGATTTCCTCTCCCAGAATTTGGAAGAAAAACACTTATCCTGCACTCAGCAGTGACTGGGAGGTGTCCTTTCAGTTCAGGGTGAGGCTGCAGCCCCTGTGTCAAGGAGAGGACACAGTGGCTGCAAACTGGGGCAGAACCTCCTCCTCCTCTTAGTTAACCCTCCTGCAGCTTGGACCTCTGTGAAAAGCTTCTTTTCATTCGCACACTCCAGGAACATTCAGGCTGAGCTGCTGAGGCTGCAGTAAAACTTG
>NW_008682397.1:18653-27572 GCF_000695815.1 Acanthisitta chloris
AGGGTGGAAAGGGAAGCAGGGGAAAAGCTAAATGGCATTAAGGAAGGTTGGGAAAACTTATGGCTGTGGTAGCACTGGAAGATGCAGCAGGACTAGCTGCAGTGTCCTAATGCCAGGCCCAGTCCCATGTCCTCAGAGCATCATTGGATAAGCTGTGCCAAAGCTCAAGCAACCACATGTCCATCCATCCATCCACTGTAGCCCTGGCATGATGCCTGAGGGATTGGGGGGTGTCTGTGTCCAGGAGACTTAGAAAATGAAGGTGATCTCCCTCCTTCATTGTTCATATTCAATTCAAAATGCAATTCCAGCCAGGGTGGTGAGGGACTGGATGCAGGAACGGGCTCTGTGCTTCTCCTGCCCATGCAGGTGACATCCAGGAGTTTCCTTTTGGAATGATGGAACTGGACAATCCAAGACTAACTCATCTGGTTGCAAATGGATGATTCCAGCCCCACCCAGGTTCAGAGGGGATTCTGATGACTGCTCGTGGTCACCAGAGGTGTTATGGATCCATCTTCCAACAATCCAGTGCTTTTCTCAGTGCAAATGTGCCTGTTTGCATGGCTGGAGGAGGATTTGAAGCCCCATCAGCCTGTCCACATCTGCCCCTGGGAGCATCTTGTATACAGGAGCTGCAGATATTTAGCAGAGAGAAATGTCTGAGATGCTCTGAGAGAAGGAGCCAGAAATTAGCAGAGTGACAGGTTAAGGGTTGGACTTGATGGTCTTAGAAGTCTCTTCCAGCCTTGATGATTTTGTGATTCTAAATTCATGCAATGGGTGATGTCACAGGGAGGTGCCCAACAGGGCCAAGGAGCTTCTATGGGGCAAAGCTCCATCCCCACACCTCTCTCCTCCCTGGAACAACCCTGTGTGTTCCTACTGATCCTCCTTTGCCATTCAAAAGCTGCTGAAGCCCAAGGATGTGCTCCCACAAAGCCTCCCAAAGCCATTCCAGCAAAGAGACCTGCCTGGATGGCCATGGATACCACAAAGGTGCAGCACAAACACAAACCATTCCCCCAAATCCCTTTCTCCAGAGATGTCCCATGAGTCCAGGACATCAACACTGTATTAGGTACCAGCACAGCATCCCTCCTCCCTCCTGCAGGCAAACACATGTGGCTCATGCCTCAGTTTCCCCATCTGCCAAGTGGGAATGCTGGAAATGCCTGGCTGGCACATTCCTGGCTCCAGCCAAGGCTGACAGTGACCTACTTACCTGCAGCAGAACTTTCTGCTCCACTTATTTGACCCTACACCTCTGTGTTTGCTCAGAGCTGGGAATGCTTCCTCCTGGCCAAGCCAGGCACACACAGGGATATTTGCTCAAGGCACAGACTGCTACTCTGTGCATCCCTGCAGGAATCTAGACCTTTTCCCTATGATCCCACTGCAAAATTCGCCCTGAGGAGCTGCCAGGTTGTCTTTCCCCCTTTCTCCCCATCCCTCTCGAGCTGCACCGTCATCATCTCAGGGACAGGCAGCGCCAGGCAGGAGAAAGGTGGGATTGTTCTGTTCTGGAAAGCCATCAGCATCCCAAGTGCAGGCTCTGTAGCTGCCTCAGTCATGCATGTTTGCATATGTTAAAAATATTTAGTCCAGGGCTAAAAAAATATTATGTCCAAGCTCTGGGGCCAGCTCAGTATAATGCAGCTATGTGTCCGAGCCATGCTGTGCCAGAGGCACACGGCACTGCTCTTTGCCTCTGGAGTAATCCTCACTGGGAGGAGGGATGCTGGGAGTGAGCTTCAGCCTGGGGGTGCCAGGAATGCTGTTCTTGCCCTTGGAGAGGGAGTTGGGGCAAGGAAAGCTCTTTGCTGGTCTGTGGGGTGGGGTGGTGCAGTGTGATGTGGTTCCCTGTGCCTGGGCAGTGGCAGGGGCTGCAGCCAGGGATGATGGAAGTGATCCTCATCCTGATGTCTGCCACAAGTGCTTTTCTCTCTCTTGGAGAGGGATTTGGGGCAAGGGAGGACCTTTGTTGGGACATGAGCTGGTGTGGTGCAGTGTGATGTGATTCCCTGTGGCTTGGTGGCTGCAGACAGGGATGCTGGGAGTGACCCTCATCCTTATACTCATCCTTATACTCATCCTTATACTCATCCTGATGCCTGCCAGGAATGCTTTTCTCCCACATGGAGAGGGATTTGGGGCAAATTTTGTCTTTGCCAGACCTGGGTTGGTGTGATGCAGTGTGATGTGATTGCCTATATCTGGGCAGCCTCAGTGGCTGCAGGCAGAGATGCTGGGAGTGATCCTGATCCTGATGTCTGCCAGGAATGCTTTTGTCCCTGTTAGAGTGATTTGGGCATGGAAAGCTCTTTGCTGGGACATGGCTTGGTGAGGTGTGGCATGATGTGACTCCCTGTGCCTGGGCAGCAGCAGGGGCTGCAGACAGGGGTGATGGGAGTGATCCTAATGTCTGCCAGGAATGCTCTTCTACCCATTGGAGAGGGATCTGAGGCATGGAAAGCTCTTTGCTGGGGTGTGGATTGGTGTAGCATGATGTGATTCCCTGTGTCTGGGCAGGGATGTGTAAGGCAGAAGGGGGAAAAAAGGTCAAGAAATTATGTTGGCTCTAAGAAAAAGTAATAAAAATGGAAGAGTGGAGTGGGATAACTCCTTCATTCCCAGCTGGGAATGGGAACAGCATGGGGATGAGCTGGAGAGTATCCCTGCTCCCCAAACCCATCAGTGCCATAGTATGGCCATGGCCATGGAGAAGCCTGAGACCTCCCCAACTCATTTCATGCATGAGAGCAGCATTCAGCTCTTCCCAGCCTCATCCAGGCTTTGCCCGTGGCACTGCTGGGAATGGAGGGAAGCTTCCAGAGAAGTCTCAGATAAATAATTCCAAGGCAGCTGAAAGTGTGGGAGGGAAAACATTTCCCTGTAGTAATCCCCCCCCTCAACGAGGGGCAGGAGAACAGAGTTTGTTCTGGCCACAGGAGGAAGACAACAGGGAGAGAGGCCACAGCATTTCTGTGCACCAGCATTAAGGAATAATTTCCTCTGCTTTTTCCCCCTTAGAGATTTATTTTTCAAGTGGCAAAAGGAGCTGGAGGAGGGTGGGGAGGTGAAATAACCCTGGGTAGAGACTGTGCAGGAATTATACCCTGTCCTTTTGCTTTCTTGGCCCTTTTTTTCCCCCTCTCCAAGGGTTTTGGGAACAGGCTGAGGACACTGTGACCATTCATGGCTCAGCTGGGGGTGTGCAGGGTGGGAGAGGAGAAGAATTCCTGCACAATATAGAGCAGGGGAAAAAAGGTTGGTTGTCTGGGAGTGGATATAGCAGGATGTATAGAAGTGTGAGCATCAATACTCCTATTTATTAGCTGAGCCTTTTGCTGAGCACAACTGTGAATCAACTACACAGCTCAGGCTAAAATGTAAATGTTAGTGATCCCTTGGAGACAGAAGTAGAGGAAAAAATAAGGACAGTGTTGGGGAAAGGGCCTCCTGCATCCCTGAGCTGCTGCTACGGGGATTAGTTTCCATCAGTGGGTGTCTGCACCCAGCACGGTGTGTCCCTCCTGCAGCTCCTCTGTCCTGCTCCCTAATTAAAGGCAAGTTGTGTCTCCACATCCCTCAGAAGGTGTTCCCTGCTTGCCCTGGGTGTAGAGCTCCTGAATTCCTCAAGCCTGTGTGCCACTGGCTCCTCTGGACCACAGTGAAAGGTTTCATTCATCCTCCTCTGCTGCCTTCTAGAGTTACCACACCCTGGGCCTCTGCTCTGCAGCTCCTTGCTGTTTGTCTTTCATTAGCAGCATTCCCAGGCTGGAGGCTGGCAAGGGCTGGCAAGGGCTGAGAAGGGATGCTCCAACACTAGTAGCATAAGGGCTGTGCAAATCCCTGCCCTGTGTGCTCTCCTGCTTGTTGCCATCAGGTCTGCACAGCCACAAAGCCAAAATCTTTGAGGGTTTAGTTTGTTTTTCTTACGTGCTACTGTAAAAGCAACTCAAAGTGCTGCCCCTGTGCCTCAGTTTCCCTGAGTTTCCCTTTTCCACCCAGCACATCCATGAGTTTGCAGTGCTGGCCGGAGAGCTGCAGGCAGGACAGGCACAACCCAACCAGGGAAACCTTGGAAGATGCTTTGGGATCTTCTGGGGCTTGTTTGGCTGCATCCAAGCCGCAGCAGCACTCTGAGGGTGAGTACTGCAGCATGGTATAAGTACCAGAGCCAAAGCCATGTGGGGTTGATTGTCCTTCTCCAGTCTTGCCCTCCATGCCCGTGGGAGCATGGGATGAGCAGAGATGTCATCCCAAGTCTCAGCAGCTGTTTGAAAGCCAAGTTGGATGAAGCTTGGAGCAACCTGGGCTAGTGGAAGGTGTCCCTGCCCATGGCAGGGGGGGGCACTGGGTGAGCTTTAATGTCCTTGCAACCCAAACCAGTCTGGGATTTCATGATTCAGCTTCTGGCTTGTCTCTGAGGTTGTGTCCCCACCACTTTCCTTGGGACTATCTCACACAAGTGGTAAGGAACATCCTGATGGAGCAGAGGAGCTATGCAGTTAGATCCTGCTCATTGCAGCAGCTAATGGCAGTGATCCTGCAAATTCCCTGTCCCAAATTTGCAGCAGCAAATTCCTGAAAGCCTTTGCCTAAAAGGGATAAAATCAGAGAGAAAAATCTTCTATAGGAACCAACACTGCAATATATTAACGATGGATTATGTATATAGCTATCTAATCTGGTACCATTATAAATAACATGACCAACTGTGCTTGGTTGAAAAGATCATTTTTTAATGGATAAGATGAAATTGACTTCCTACCCACCTGATTTCTAGCAAATTTCCATGTGAGTTATGTATCATGGAAGAAATTCATGTGAGGAAGAACAAGACATTTCAATTCTGATTAATGCATCCAAAGCTGACAGGATCATCACCACTTGGGAGAAAACCACTATTCCTGGGTGAAAAGGGAATCCTGAGGCCTCCAAATGCTGGTTTGGGGTTTCTTTGAATGCAGGATTTTAAGCAACAGTTAGTTATTAGTGGGGTGATTGCTGCAGAGAGATGCACCTGGGTTTGATTTCTGCTACATGGGAAACGTCTTGGCCAAGGTAAGAGGAGCAGAACTGGGGAGGGAGAAACCAAAAGGAGGTTTGTCTTTTCTTGTGCAGAATGAGCTGTTTTCTCCATGACAGCTCTCTAAGTGGTTTTATGTTAGTGGGAGCAAAATAAATCCAGAAACACAGTGTAGATTTTCAATGTCAGTTTTGCCCTCTGAGGCTTCTAAGGTCATCCTGACTGGGAGTAGGAGTCAGGCTGGACCAGGCTCAGCCCAGGGCAGCTCCTTGGTGCCAGAAAGTTCCTCTGGGCTCATCACATTAGCTAAAATGAGCCTTTTTATATCCTTTAGACACTGGAATGTGCTGCCCAGGGGTGGCAGAGTCACCATCCCTGGAGGTGTTTAAGGAAAGACGCTTATTGCCATGGTCTAGTTGACAAGGTGGTGCTAGGTCACAGGTTAGACTTGATGATCTCAGAGGTCTTTTCCTACCTTAATGATTCTGGGATTCTCCTGGATGTGTGTGCTCTATTCCTGGCGATGTTTGCCAAATGGATGCTAAAGGCTGGTACTCTTCTCCCTGGAATCCATGTGGTGGATACATGGAAGTGACTTGCTCCTCAGAGCATGGGTTGGGGGGGGTTTCCTCAAGGAAAAGTAAGGCAAAAAGCCACACATAGAAAAGGAAAAGCTAAACCCATGCCAAAGCCTTGGCAGCACTGGGAAGGTGATGGGACAACTGGGATGTCAATGGGCAGGACCAGCATCATCCTGGAGTGGTTCCCCCACAGATTGCTGAGCTCAGGGTCAGTGGGACAGGTTGGATGGAGGCAAAGTGGGCAAAAACACCAAAATTTACAGCCCTTTAGTTCTGGTTTTCATCAAGATAGGCCTTTGCTGAGATTGCACAGGCCTTGGGAAAGCTTTGATCCAAATAGGAGGTCTGATTTTATACATCTATATGTGTGTGTATTTTACTATATATATATAAACCATATTTTATTCCCATACACACCATATATTATCTATCTCATGTTTTAATATCTACACACACATCATATATTCCATAATCCATATTTTTAATATACACACACACACACTCTCCATCTTTTTATAGGCTACTGGCCATCATGAGAGCAAACCTATAGCTGGGAGGTTGTCCATGTCCCAGCACAGGACACAGCCACATCCCAGTGATGCCAAGAAATCTTTGCTCCCTTCCGGGGCTGAAAAACACACACAAAAAAAAAGAGGAGGAGTCCCAGGCACAGCTACAGGTTGGGTGGGGAAGTAACTGAGAGCAGCACTGAGGAGAAAGACTTTGAGTGATGGTGGATGAGAAGCTCAACATGAGCTCAGTGTGAGCTCACAATCCAGAAACCAGTTGTGTCCTGGGCTGCATCCCAAGGAGTGTAGGCAGCAGGTCAGAGGATGTGATTCTCCCCTTCTACTCTGCTCTTGTGAGACCTCACCTAGAGTCCTGCACACAGTTCTGGTGTCCCCAATGTAAGAAGGACATGGAATTGTCCAGAGGAGGCCACAAAGCTGATAAGAGGACTGGAACATCTCACCTGTGGGAGAGCTGGGGCTTTTGAGCCTGGAGAAGAGATGGTTGTGTGGAGACCTCAGAGCAACCTGCCAGGATCTGAAGGGGCTCCAGGGAAGCTGCAGAGGGACTCTTGGTTAGGAACTGCAGTGACAGGACAAGGAGTAATGGGGGAAAATTGCAAGAGGGAATTGTAGATTAGATCTTCGTAAGAAGTTTTCCCAGTGAGGGTGATGAGACACTGGCACAGGTTGCCCAGGGAGGCTGTGGCTGCCCCCACCCTGGCAGTGTTCAAAGCCAGGTTAGCTAAAGCCTTGAGCAACCTGCTCTGGTGGGAGGTGTCCCTCGCCAGGGCAGGGGTTGGGACTAGATGATCTCTAAGCTCTATTCCAACCCCATAACAATCTATGAATCTCTGAGTAACTCCAAACAAGTAAGTATTGGCAGTTCAAGTCCAATGTTAGAAGTTGGTTCAGCTCTGTTATCACAGGCAAAAAATTGCCTTTTCCAAGGCTTTTTGCAGTGCTGTAAAGAAGCAGCTGCTCTTCCAGGGACTGCTCCAGTCAGAGCTGCTTGGATGGCATCCAGTCCAGGGGGTTTATTACAATTCCACTTGATTGCTGAGATGAGATGACAACTCACTCTGCTCTCAGGGAGCTCCAGGAGTAACTGTCGTGACATGGGAAGCATCAGCCACTCTCATCCTCTGGGAATTCATGTTGACCTCAGTGTCAATTACTTGATTACATTATATCTTATTTATTTATTTTTTCAAGCATGAGATGAGCTGCTTGGGGGGGAGGAAACCAGGCCAAGTTCTCCTGCCCAGCACTTTGCCGGGGTAGGATATGATCCTGCCCCACTGCAAATCAGCCCCAGCTGCTTGCAAAGCAGTAAGGTGGCTCTGGATTGACTCTGGAGTAACCAGGAGCTGAGCTGCAGGATGTGTGCCTTTGATATTGGAACCTAACCCTGGCAGCTTTCCCTGCTCTGGCAGCAGTTTGGAAACGTTGCCATATGAGCTGCTGTTCCAGAGAGGCCTGAAAATGCAATCCATTATCGGAGAGTTTGGAGCAGCTTTTTTAATTAAAGCTTTGGCCAAAGGGCTGATTAAAGAGGTGTGGGGGGGGGTTGTCCATAGGGACTTGGCACATCCCAGTGCCTCTCACCCTGCTACAGCTCCAGGACTCACTTTTCCTCCGTGGCGTATTGGGAATGAAGCCTTTGATTTTTTCCTTTCCTATCCACCTTCCCCCATTTCTATCCCCTGGTTTTGCCTCTTTCTATCCCCTTCCCCACCTTTCTATCCTTTTTCTCTCCCTTTCCCCTTTTCCCCTTTATTCCTCCCTTATTACCCTCTCTATCCCTTTTTTTACCTTTTATATCCCTTTTTTCCTGTCCCTTCCCCCCTTTCTATCCCACTTTCCCTCTCCTATCACCTTTATTTCCCTTTCCATTTTTACCCTATCTATCCCCTTTTTTCCTTTTTCTATCCTTTTTTCCCCTATACCTTCTTTCTGTTCCACTTTTTCCTTCCCTTTTCCTTTTTCCATCTTTACTTCCCCCTTTCTATCTCCATGTTCCCATTTCTATCCCCTTTCGCTCCTTTCCATGCCCTTTTCCCCTCTATCCCCTTCCCCACTTTCTATCCCTTCCCTCTTTCTATTCCTTTTCCCATCTATCCCTTTTTCTTTTCCTCCTTCTTTTTCCTCCTTCTATATTTTTCCTCTTTCCATCCTTTTCCCCTTCTATCCATTTCTCCCCTTTATTTTTTGCTTTCCCCTTCCTACCCCCTTCCCCCCCTTTCTATCCTTTCCCCATTTCTACTCCTTTTCTCTACTTATCCCTTTTTCTTTTCCTCTTTCTATCCTTTTACCCTTTCTATTTCCCTTTTTTTGCTTTCCCCTTCCTCACCCCTTTCTCCCCTTTCTATTCCTTTTCCTTATCTATCCCTTTTTCTTTCCCCTTTCTCCTTTTATCCTCTTTCTGTCCTTTTTTCCCTTTCTATCCATTCCCCCCTTACTTTTTGCTTTCTCCTTTCTCTCCCTCCCCTTCCTCCCCTTTCTATCCTTTCCCCCATTCTATTCCTTTTCCCATCTATCCCTTTTTCTTTTCCTCTTTCTTTTTCCTCTTTCTATCCCTTTCCCCTTTTCCATCCCTTTCCCCCTTTTCATTCCTTTTCCCATCTATCCTTTTCCCCTTTCTATCCTTTTCCCTTTCCCCCCTTTTTTTTTGCTTTTCCCGTCTCTCCCTTTCCCCCTTTCCTACCCTTTTCCCTTCTCCCATTCTACCTTTTTTCCCCTTCCCTTTCCCCCTTTCTATCCTTTTTCCCCCCCTTTCCCTTCTCCCCCCTTC
>NW_008682398.1:0-789 GCF_000695815.1 Acanthisitta chloris
GATAAATAAACTGGGAGCCCTTCCTCAAGGAGTTTATGGCAGGAAGAATGTTTGTTGAGTGGAAAACAGAAGCAATTGCAGATCCTGGTTCCCAAGGCTGGATCATTCCCAGGTCAAACCCAACAAAGAACCAGGTCCAAAACACTCCTGTTTGTGATGAAGCTTTATGGGAAGCTGTGGGTGCCCAGTGAGAGGGGAACCCAAGTTATTGAGGTCTTCCTAGAAATTTCCCTCCTGCCAGTCTTTCATCTTCTCCTCAATAAAACTAACAAATCCCTTGAGGTAACACCCTGCTGAAGAATATGAACATTTATTGCCTGATAAGGCTCTGCACAGAACTGTGATGTCACCTCTCAAACATGTGCTGGGTGTTCCAGGAGGTGCCTCCAGAAGCTCTGCCGGCTGCTGCCCCGTGCTGTGACCGAACTCAGCACCCCATGGACATCATCCCTCAGCGTGGGGATCCTCTCAGAGTGCCTGTCTGGGAGGGGATATTCCCCCTTGGATCATAGGTGTCTCTCCAGAACACAGTTCAGAGGAGGATCAGAACAGCACAATGAGCCTCCAGCTAGGAAATGAGCCTTGGGAGTGAGAAGGTGCCTGAGCTGTGGGACAGAAGTTCCTGAGGCAGAGGAAAGCAAAGGAATAATTTGTACAGAGAGGCTGAAGATCAGTGTGTGGGACCAGATAACCACACAGAGACAGAGCCATGGGTTCCCTGTTGGAAGGGTTGGAAGGACATGAAAGACCATCCAGGAGCTAAAGGGGCTCCAGGGAAACTGCAGAGGG
>NW_008682398.1:953-1398 GCF_000695815.1 Acanthisitta chloris
TTGGCTAAAGCCTTGAGCAACCTGCTCTGGTGGGAGGTGTCCCTGCCCAGGGCAGGGGGTTGGGGCTGGATGAGCTCTAAGCTCCATTCTATTCTAACATTCTATGATTCTATGACATTGTCACTGCTCCATCTAGGATGTCTCTCCATGTTTCTGGTAGCCCCTTCAGGCACTGGAAGGCTGCAGTCAGGTCACCTCAAAAGGTTCTCTTCTCCAGGCTGAACCCTGGAAAAACCCAAGAACTCAGTGTTCCCAGTTCTGCTCATGGACACAGAGGCCACAACTTACTCTCTTCTGTCACCTCCTTACAGACCCAAGGGCTATTTGCATCCTCACCCCAACCTTAGGTATTCTCTGGTTGTTTTTTCTGCCCTCTCTTACTGCTCTGTCCCCCCAGGGACACTCATGGTCCTCTCTGGAGTCAGAGCAGCTTTTCTTTTCTTTT
>NW_008682399.1:0-26217 GCF_000695815.1 Acanthisitta chloris
AAATTCTACGATTCTATGATTCTATGCCCAAACTTCCAGAGACATATGGCTTTTTAAAAATTTATACTTCCATGGTTTGTGCATCACACCTTTGAGACATATCCCAGCTCCTCACTCCAACAATCCTCAGTAGGTACCGACTGAGAACTGAAAATAGCCCATCTTGGATATCAAATCAGTATCAGCTGTAAGCTCTGCTTGGGCCATATACTTGTAAGACAGCCAAAGGCAGCACCTTATATGACTTTTCCTAGGTTGTGCACACAGTGAAGAGAAAGCAGTGCTTCACCTACCTTATCACAGCTAGTAGAGAGCAGACAGAGAGTAAGAGATGTAGGAAAATGTGATCAGCAGAATCAAGCTTATTGGGAGCTCACTGTGTGCACATTGAAGGCTGTGAACCCATGGGAACATCTCCAATGCCTCTCTGCACAAGTTGTTGAAATCCCACGCACCCTATTTCTAGTCCCTGTAGTCAAATGCACTTGGGGCTCCCCTCTGTCCTGGGGATGGGTGGACTCCTCTTTGTGAGCCACCTCTTAGAGGCTTCTGTGCATGAAACAGGAACTTATTCATTTCTGTTGGCAAAGGCTTAGGCTGGATAAATGACTATATCATAACCCATCCTCAGAGTCCTGGGAGCAGGGGCAGGTGTATGAACCCAATGAAGTTGTCTCTGGTCAGCATGGATGTTTCTGGATTTAAATTCCTGCACTAAGGTATAATGCCCTGTCAGGAGGAACAAGGAGAAAAAGTGTCCCTCTGAAATCCCATTTATTTGGCTCCTTGTTCAGGAAATTGCAGAACAGCTCAGGGAGCATACAACTGTCATCATGCAGTGCAAAGTGGACAGAAAGTTTTAACAGCAACACCAACCAATTTAGCTGTTTTCAGATAAAAACTACCTTTTTTTTCCCCTTAAATATGGCAAGGGATCATAGACCCCATGTGCTGAGGATCATGTGCTGTAGGTCTCAGAGCTGTAAAACTGTGTCAGCCAGGGCTGCTCAATAGTTCAATGGTCTGTTGGACAAGTGAGAGGATGAGAAACACAGTAAAAAGCAATCTGATGTCTGGATGTCTGTCAGCCAATGCCACCTGTCTGGAAAACCCTGGATTGCAATTAGAAACAGTAGGTATTTCATAAAGCAGTATCTCCTACTGTTATATGTGTTGGACAAGCAAAAAAAAAGGCTTAAGGCTGCCACACAGGATCTAGCCTGGTCAGGGCAGTCAGACCTGCAGCCAGAGGAGCCTTTCCAAACTCCAGGCTCCCAGGAGAGACTGCACCTCTGAGTGGTTCTGCACAGTCATGCTCCAGACGTGGGTCTGCAAACAGCTTTGTGCAGAAACCTGGCAACAGCTTGGGTCTCTTGTATGGTCAGAAGCTTCCCCTTTTGACATGGCAGTGGCTGCACTGGTCACAGGCATCTCCTCTTTGCTGTCACCTCCATTAATTCTCGCACGCATGCGTATCAGCGTGCTGTTAATCCCACTTGCCTGGAGCTGACTTCTCAGGCCAGCTAGGAAATGGGGCTATGCTAGAGAGAGATACTGTATTCCAAATCTAATGCTGTGCAGCTGGAGAAAGCCAGTCATTTGGCTTTGCAAACAGCCCTGGATTTCCTTGCTCACACTCACTAATACAGTCCATGGCACAGGGTGTCACTGCACTGCGAATGGGAGATGAGCACTTGGTGGTGGTTGGTTCATTTTGAAATATGTGTGATTCCCAGGGCTGCTTATCAGTTTTATAGCTGGCTTTTAATCTATATGTTAGGCATGTAATGGTGTACGGTAGCATGATTGATCCAGACCTAGATGTGGTGACACTGTCATCTCTCTTTCAAACAGTTCATCAGATGTTTGCAATATAAGTTTCCAATACCAACTTTATTTACCCACAGCCATTACTTTACACTGCAGCCATTTTACTGCACACAACATCTGGGATTTAATCCCAGGACTTCCCTACTCAGGAGCAAAGGTTTCTCATCCAGCAAGCTACAAGAGCTTCTTCACTGGCTCAGATGGAAAAGATAGAAGTTTATAACCAATAAAAATGCCAGCAAAATGTATGCATTTGGTTGTACTCACAGACTGAACTGAGTGAACTGGAGGCAGCATGAGCAGTTGTAATGTGCCTTTTTCTCTGTCCTGCCTGCACGTAACTCACACAATTTAAACTGTCTTAAGTACTGCTGAACTCCTCCACACTTGCCCCTTGCTGTCCAATAAACAGGATAGTGATGTGGTGCTCCTAATAGCACCTGTAAGACTATCCTGTGCTACAACAGTAGCATTCCTAGAGCAGCCAAAAAAAAGACACATAGCTGGACAGACCAATAATTGAGAAAGCTGATATACTTCCACCAGGAGAAGGGAGCTATTCATACCCTCCACCTGTCATTATCCTTAAGTATTGATTCTGCAGTCACATTTTCTTTGTTAAATGGCTCATTTCATCAAAGAGATTCTGTGGTTGCAGTCAAACTTTGAGTGTATACATGCACTTGAATCAAAAAGTGTAGGTGACCCGAATTTTAGACTAACCTTTAAGACTACCATGCTGAGTTCAGCATGGTACATCTCCCACTGTTGGTTAACTTCTACCACTTGAAGAGACAGGGCTCTGATGAGCCTGTTGTCAGGATGTGGTATCTTACTTTGCAAAAATTATGTGGTTATCAGATGGGCAAGAACATAGGTTTCAGTAAATATCACATAAATATTTGTGTGTGATCATTCAGTTTACTTTAAACAAATTTGTTTCGATTGTGCTCCCACTCCATTTGTTTGCCTTCTGTGACTGTTCCAGCAACATATTTACTGGCACGGATTTCCCCTCAAACAGCAACATTTAAGTGAACATGTTTGTAGAAAGCAAAATGTTGCTTCTATAATCAAAAAGTAATCACTTTGATGAGACACTGCTATTAATGAGTTAAAGCCACTACCAAATTGTTACTGGAAATCTTTGAGGGGAAATTAGAACTTACACATCATGATAATAACTGCAAATGTATCTGGTTTTCTGAGCATATTTTTGATACATTCTTTCTTTTGTCATGGCACAGGAAACCATAACATTTTCCGTTTCCAGTCAATGGCATAGGATAAAAGTAATTTTAGTATATGTGTCCAGTCAGAAAATAACTGAACTTCACATCTCATATACTTAAAGCAATGCTGGCAGAAATAGATTAGCAAACAAGTCAGAGGTTGAACTGCCCTTGTGCTGTCAAAAAATGTCAATCAACAAACAAATTAAGGGAAACTATTCTTTTCCTCCAAGAATTATTTGAAAGCATGTGGGAGAGACTGTTAATAATTTTGAGGGAGTGGATATCTCCCAGGTTCTTCAAAAGAAATCAGGACTTTCTGTGAATCGTGCATGGAATTGTACTCTGACATTGCTTTTCAGTCCTAACATTTGTACTGTGTGCTAGGAGAACACAGGCTGGCTTGGGTTCACAGTGGAAAAATACAGGGCTAAAGCTTTAAAACACCATTGAAAAACAAATCTGAGATCAATTGAAATCAAGACAGAGGGGAAAGAGAGAGAGAGAGTCCAAAGAGCAGAGATGGAAACGTTAGTCCAGGCCAAAGAAGCAGTATTGGAAAAAGAGGTGTCGACAGCTGGAGCTGTGGGACACTGAAGAAGGCAGCACTAGCAGAGAAATGTGAGTAATGGCACAGACTGGAACAAATCAGTTTGGAAAATAAAGGAAAGGGATTTGAAAATTTGCCTCAAAATGAATGGAAAACCAAGAGTTTGAAATGAAAAGGAGAAGTTGTAATACCAACTGTGGTTAGCTGTACACACAGATTTGGAAAAGACACAAGTAAGCACATTTCAAAGGTCAGACCATGCTGCAGACATGGTGACTGGAAGATTTGCTGTTGCCATATACCTAGGTAGAGAAGATGAGTTAAAAATTCACAGAAAGGTCCAGGTTATGCCTAGCATATGCAGAACTGGTTTCAAAGAGAGACAGGAAATTGATACGGATTATTTGAAGCATTTTAGATTAAGAGGAACTGTTCTACCAGTGAAGGAGTTAGCAGAGAAAAGCTGATAGAAACCTAGAAACTCTTAGGCATAGAGGCTGTAGGTAAGCAGGAACTGGCCAATGCAGCTATAAAGGTGTGTGTATTTGAGCACTGTGGCTGGTAGATCTCACAGAAAGTTTTTACTGAAACACACTTTGTCTGTGGATGTCAGTTTGTTGAAGCTGACACTCTGCAGGAACTTACTTTTTAGTCTCAGTGGAAAACATTGCTTAGATCTGAGATGGGGTCACTAGTCAGAAGGTGAGCAAGAGAAGAGGCAATCAGAAGAACCAAATAATTAATTAACTCATCTAGAACACAAGAAATCCAGGGTGAAGTCTTTTCTGGCTGAGAAGAATTTTGAACCAGTTTCCACCATTTCAATATTGGGCCTAGCTCCTAGACCACCAGTTCTCCTAGGGCAGGGCTGTGGTCTCCCTTCCTCACAGAAAAAAAAACAACTGAGGAGATATGGACATGTCACAGTATGAACTGAAGAGTTACTCGGAAACTTCTAAAATACCCTGATGCTTTGCACCATCACATCTCTTCACCACTTAAGGCAGAAAGAAGACCCCGAAGCAGCAGTATCCTCATGAATGTAGGTCTCTGGCTCTGATGTCAGAAGTGACAGAGCTCTTTGTGGTCATGATCAGATGGTATACAACTACATTTTCATAGGTACTCAGTTCTCTGTGCCTCATCTGAGATATTTTGCACCTACTGTTCTATTCTATATTGTTCAAAGGTGCTGAAGACCTACTGCTCCCTTTCAAGTCCTACAGCAAAGCAATTAGGTTAAGTTATTTCAGACTGGGTTCCCAGAAATGAAGATGCATAAAATGAATGAACACATGAAAATATTGGCCCTAATATCTCTGTGACTCAGCTTTTCTCTCTCTACAATGGAGAAAACAATGCTTACTGATTTTGCAAAATGCTTTGAGCTCTACGGGTGAAAAAGCTTTAGGAATATTAAGCATGATTATAATTTTTATTAGGAAAAAGAAAAGATTTAAAGGATCATTTATCCCTGGGGAAGGGATCCCAGCACAGAATAGGCATCCCTGTCCGAAGAACTACTTGAAAGTTGAGCAGTTGCTAAGAAACGAGAGTACCTTCATCACAATGAATACCTGGAGACGGATGGAGTGGGCAACCATTTCACAAGGCTGCCACGAGGCAAAAAAGAAATGGGACCAGGCGTCATTAGCAGAAGGGAGATCATTAGATTCCTGCACTACGGTCTGCATGAACCCACAGTGAAAAATGGATGAGGACTGTCTTGTAGGAGAGATAGGAGGGACTGACTCTCTTAAGTGCTCTATGAAGAATAAGGAGGCTCTGGGTGCTTGTTAAATGGAACGGCGGTGTCGATGGAGGAGCCTGAGGACACAGCAGATAATGGCTTATTTTCAAAGAGCTGAGCAGAGTACCAGAAGCTATGGAATTACTGGAAACAGGAGTGAAGTAAAAAGACAGAGTAAGGAGATAGGCCTAAATGATGAGAGGTACCAGGGTCAAGAGAAGTAGTTGTTTTCTTGAGCGACTGAATTATGTCAGATGTTTCCAGGGCTGCAAAGAGAGTAGGAGGAGAGGCATGAGAAAGGCTCAGGAAAGGGGGGTGTTAAGTCTAAATGAGATAAATCGGAGCAATCTGTGATTGAAAGACAAAAAAAGTATCCTGTACTTGTCTGGAAAAGGGCTAGGATGTGAGAACAACATGGGTGTGCTGGAAGAACACCAGTGTCAGAGAAACAGGAAGGAAGGGCTAATACAGTCTGAGAAACAAAGAAGGAATAGGAACGAGACTACCCATAATAAACTGTCCTAAGTCTCCTGGTGGATATGGAGGAGGGATTCATACTGTTGTTCCCAAAAGTATAACCCAAATGATTGAAAATCAGAGACTCAACAAAGCATCCTGAAGAATATTTTGAAGTGATGGATTTTGTTTGGTTTTTAATGCAGATGGTGTTGGACAGAAAGGGAGATTAACACAGCACTGCAGGTATTGCCATAATGGACTGAGAGATGAAAGGAGGGAGACAGTCTAACTGCAGATGAGCACCAAAAGGCATACAAGGAGAATGCTTGGAGGGAATCAAAGGTTTAGTGTGATCCTGAGATGAAGAGATAGCAGGGATTGGCGCAAATTAAGCAAGGCAGCACTTGGCAGGGAGGGAAAAGTTGGGCTCATTAGGACAGAGTCTCAGAGATCAGGAAACTGAAGTTGAGAAATTGCATGCCAATGTAAAAAGAAGGAGAGAGGAAGTGGCAGCATGAAGAGTCTTCAGAGTTGGAGCAATAAATTAAAGGCCTTAAGAAGTCTGAAAGTTCATGGAAGAGAAGAAAATAGAAGAAATTCACATGTAGAAAATTGCTTCAAGAGTGAAAGGAGAGATGAGCTGTTAAAAACCGTAGGATCTACTCAAGGTTTCAGAGATGGGAGATGGAGCTTCTCCCAGAAAAACACACAGGAAGAAGAATGTTTCTTGCTTCTTCTGGTAGTTCTGTCCTGCAGAAACCATTCTTGATAAGACATGATATAGGGAATATGCAATAAACAACAGAGACAGTGGTATTGATCTTCTTGGGAATCTGCAGAGTGGGAAATACTCTACTGCTGAGATTATCTACTTGATCAACTTTTGAGAAAGTCATGAGGTTGGAGGTGATCCCACTGCTTGCCTTTCTGTAGAAATGTTCTGCACCCTACAACCTGTGAGCCATGATAGGAGCTCCTCAGCCCCTCAGTGACATGTTCTGCTGCTGTGGTGACACCCATCCCACTTCTCACAGACAGCCCTTCACTCGACTGCCCCCCTCTTAGGAATTAACATTCCTGATGTGTGGCTGATTGATTAGACAAAAGCAATACAGAGACAACCCTTTACCAGGCTCTTTAGACCAGATCACGAAAGCACAAACCCACTCAATTCTCAGAGCCAGAGAGGCCCAGCAGGACTATAGGGGAGGCTTAATAGTCACACTAAAACACCCAGCATGTAGCAGCTACATTATCTTTTCCTTACCTGCTGTTCCACTTGTGTCATTCCCTCTTCTTGAATCCCTGTGCTGACTTCCAGTCTCCTTCTACATCAAAGTTCTGCTCCTCATTTCATCTACAAGGTCTCACATGGCTCTGTCAGAGCTTGCTCCTTCCTTCCTCTCCCATTCTGTGGGTGCTCGCCCAACACATCTCCCCCTCCCCAACCCTCCTCCAGCAATGACACTGCTCCTCCTCTCCTGCTGTCCTCTCCTCTCCTTCTGCTCACAACCTTATTCACCTCCCTCATGCCTGCCCTCAGGACTCATTTACTGCAGCTAGTCTTCCTGCATTGATGACTTCCACTTCTCCTATGCCCTTGGCAAGCTTTGCCCCTTCTGACTATTAACTTTGTTTACTATATCACATCTTTAGAATGAGGAATGATTCAGAGATACCCGGCCAAAGCCAGGAGTAAACAAGACATGAACATGCCATAACTCAGCTTCTGACATTTCTCAGCCACTTCCTTCCCTCATTCCATCCTGCACGTCTCAGGCCTGATCTTGTCCCTACTGTTTTCCTTCTGACCTCACCAGAAGCAGGATCCAGGCCTTGTAGCTGCTGCCTGATGGCTGCTGAGAGCCTCTTCTGAAGAGTTGAGTGTCCTCATTTGCTAGTGCCCAAAAGGCTGTGGTCTTTGCATCGTAAAATCCCGGGGACAAAGTTCTGCCTTTCTGGTTGCCAGCAAAATGCTGTGTACACATGATGACATGTGGAAATACATAATAATGCTTAACACTACAAGCAGACAGCATTAGCAGGGAAAGGCTTTCCCCTCCCACTCACCCCTTGTCTATCTGTTTCTTTCCCGTTGTCAAAATTTAGCATCCTCCACTGAGAGACTCAGTTTTGCTCTGATGCTTGGAAAGCATCCAGTCCCAGCTCACTTGCTTTCCCTGCCAGTCTCCACAGGTATTCTGTACACAGAGCTTCCAGCTAGTCAAGAAATGCTCTCACTTCTCCCCTCCTGCAGGGGAATCTCCAAGTGCTGGGGTTGTTACAGGATCCCGGTGTTAGGCAAAGTCATTCAGTCTTGATCTGATGGATTAATCACCTCTGTTCCACAGCACACCGTGAAGTGCACTACAGATAAAGAGGAGCCTTTCAGTAGGAGTGGAGGGCAGACCTGAAGAGGCATCTGCACAATACATTTATGTCAGGTCACAGAGCAAATGAGGGGAAAACTTGCACAGTTTTGGTTTTAGCTTGGCCAAAACTCATTTAGGTGTTCACTAAAAGACGGCTCCAGGAGACACGGTTTGCACCAGAGACTAATGCGTAGACTGAATTCCAAATCTGAAGTTGACATGAGTCTACTGCTGACTTGACAAAACCAAGGCCACCGCCTTTCCAAGGCTGTGCTGATCAAGAGGTCTTGGTACACAATGGGTCTCAGAGGTTGGTTTTGAAGAAACAGACTCATAGACTGAGATGTGGTAACTGTGAGTAGAGTTAGGTGGACAAGCAGTCCCCAAGGAACAACTGGGCAGCTGTGCCTTCAGCAGCCACAGCTGTCCCAGCAGGACCCAAAGAGAAGCTGCAAGCATGTGCTAAGTAAGATGCATGGTAGCTGACATGAAGTAAAGTAGATTCAGAGACCAGGCTGGAAAAACATGGAGAATTACTTTCCTGTCCCACAAAACTCTAGAACTCCAAAGCTTCCTGGGGTGGGACAAAGACAGTTCTTTAAGCCTTTTCTTTTAGACCAAAACCATCTGTTGGATGTGCTGAAACTGTCAGTAAGCCAATACTTCAGGTATCCACTTTATTCCCCTGGGATTCGGGTGATCAGGTCAAAGTCACTGTATCCCTCTGAGAAATTTTCATTGAAAAATGCTGACCAACTTCAATAAAGAAAGACTTTCAGCAGTGGCTGTGGCATGGGCAAAAAGAAAAGGGATTTACTCGTGGAGAGACAAACACACAGTGAGGCCGAGATGCTGCTGTTCTTTGATCTTGGCACATTTCTTGTCTGGCAACTGAGTTCAAAGGTAAGAGAATGAGGTTAAGATCTAAGGTGCAGCACAACATTTGTTGTTGCTTCACAGACTGCTGCAGACATAGCAGTAAATTAGGAATTGAGCAAGGGGCAGGTGCTTCAGACCAGTGATTCCAGTGGAGAACTGGCAACTTTTTTCAAGGAAAAGTAGGCAAATAGGCAAGGGATTTGGGGCTTGGAGGTCTTTAGGAGACAAGATCTTGTTTGACAGAATTTTAAGCAGGGAAGTTTCAGTTCTGAAACCTATGTTACCCCATGTGTGGCATAGGTGGGAAGGTACAGAGGTACGGTTTGGTGTAAGAAGCTCTGATGGGCATGTCTCAGGGTAATACAATCCAGGGCACAGAAAGTGGCTTGGTAACCTGCTTGGACATGATTCAAAACCCTGAAACGGCCTTTCAGGTTTCTAACTGAGTGTAACTGGACCAGATCACATTAGAAATAATATTCCCCAGTCTAGTATTGTGAGTAAATTTTATCCCATTATGAATAGCCTCCTCCCCGGGACACAGGAGTAATGTTATGTGTAGAGTAGCTGAAAACGCTTCAGAGATTAGCCTTAGCACATAGCTCACACCTACAGACTCTTCTGTAATAAATTAGTGTGCACAGTGGATGAAAAGATATTGGTGGAGCAGCACGACTTGCAGTCAAGCTTCAAAGGGGTTATTATGACAGAGCAGCAGTCCCTGCTCCCCGTGTGCCTTCTCTGGCTGTGCCACAGGTAGTTTCACAGTCCTTTGCAGCTTCCCCTTCAACCTCCCCTGTCCAAATCATCCTTCCCTTGCTGACCTCTGCTTACTTAGCTTGCAGCCTTCATCCCTAAATCAAGCACACCTTTCCCCTCCACAGTTTTCTTTTTAAGAGCTAACATAAACTAACAGGATAGACACATACACACAACAGTAAATGTCTCATGATCCTGTGCTGCTATAAACCTCCCTTTTCCGAACGCCCTGCTGGCACTGTTTGCTTGTTAAATAAGCCCAGTGCTGTGCTTAAGTCTAACTTTCATTGTAAGAGCTTCAGGAGAGGGCCAAGTCACTTTGTTTCCTTGTAAATCACTGAGGTACACACAACCCTGAGGAAACAACAATAATAAAATTATTAATGTTCTAATAGCGGACTCTGAAAGCTAACAGCACTTGCAAGGCTTGGCATTTGTTTTTTGCTCAGCTGCATAAAAAAGGACCTAAAATCAAATCTGTGCAATATCTACTTTAACACCCAGTGTTTGATGTGGATTATGAGTAAAGCAGCAAGTTGGAACACCAGCAGCTCATTTGGAGACGTTGGGAGCCACAGCATAGCTGTGCTAACACAATTTGATCAGATCCATGTGGGCCTGCTACCCTGTGCAGCCCTGTGGGATATAGGCTGCGTTTACCAACAGTTTCTGAACTCCAGCAAGCTAAGTAAAAAAATGAGCATGATGTGTGTAACAAAGCAAACTCTTTGTCCTGGGTCTTTTAGCACAGAGGGCAATGTTTTCCGACAACCTTCGCAGGTCTGTCTGGTTGTTACTCTGCATATTTGCCTTGCCAGCAACTGCACCAACATAATCACAGTGGCCTAAAAATGCTTCGGAACCAATACATGCAACCCAGACAAATCTTCAAGTCCTGAATCCTAGCATAGCTGGGAAACGCAAGAAACAATATTAAGCCATGTTTGGGTCAAGCGTTCAGGCTGGTTGGGAAGGGACTGTGATGGAGGCTGTCCCACCCTGGGACATTGCCAAGGCAGGGAACACCTCTTTCTGGGATAGCTGGGGACCAGTGGCTTCCTCCCCAGCTGTCTGTAGGTAGGGAGTTGCTGCACATCAGGTCCGTCCTCTGCTCTTCCTGCTCTGTCTTCCCTCCAGTTTCTTATTCTTTATTGCTTTAGGAACATTTGGGAGGCTTTGGATAGTTTTGTGAGTGAGATTCAGGTCAGGAGTGGATTTACCAGGGGTGAACATCCTAAAGAGCTTCAGCACACTCACATTCCCTTCATCCCAGGGTGCTCCCCAGAGCACAGCTGGGGATCTGCTCCGCGTCAGGCTTCTCCCAAAACTCCAGCACCACAGGGCAAGACGTGGTGATTGCCAGAGGAAATTGCAAAATTGAAAAGTCCTGACCTCTTCCTTGGGGCTTTCATTTTCTGATTTGTAGGTGGTGCATTCCAGGGCACAAAGGACACAGGGCAGAAAAGCTCCATCAGTGCATTGCCCTGCACATCGCAGCTCAACCTGCAGCACTGCAGTCAGCAAGGCTTTCTGCCAAGGAAATCCTATGCCCAGTTCCCTCCTGGCCATCTCTGGTGGGCTGCCTGAAGGGACAGCAAAAATCCCAGTACACTTTCTGAACAGAGTGAGGGATAACCAATATTCCCTGCCTGGGTAAAGCCGCCTCCGCTCTCTGAGGGCAAAAGTGTGTGAGCTCAGTGAGCACGTAATGGCTGCCACACTTCTCTGCAGAGCCACTGCGCTGGGGGATCTTTCTCGGTGTTGCATGAAGGGCTTTGAGCTCCCTGGGGTATAAAAAGTGCTAGAGAAAACCCAGCCCTTCCCTCATTCTATTTCTTCACCTGAAATAGGCTTCGCTCTCATCTCCTGGGCTGGCATAGCCAAAACAGGTTGTGAATCCCCAGTGGAGCCACTCACACAAGAGTGGATGGACTCCCAGTTCTCACCTAGAGATCTTTAAAGAAAGCAAGTGGTGCCTCCCTTCCCAGTCCTTTTCCCAGTGGAAGGCAGGGCAAAATGAAACAAAAGGCCCTGAAGACCACTGGGGAGGGGTTGCAATTTTCCATGAGAGGGAAGCCGAGCAGTTCCCAACAGTTCTGCTAGTCCCCAAAATTTCTACTGCTGGGTGTCAATTCTGTAACAGATTTCACAATTCCTACTGCAGGCTGATGTTGTTGTGTGGGAGAACACAGGAGACTTGCTGAGACTGCCAAATTGCTAAGCACGTGTTTTGGGGGGCTTTCCCTTCCTCCATGCGTCTGAGCCGCGGAGGTGAAGGGGGACGAGAGCTTAAGTGGCACAGAAGAAGGAGGATGGATTGAAAGCTGCCTCTGTCATTGACTTGTGCCATTATTTTGGATTATTTCCCTGGGGTTCTTGGGTATTTTTATTATTAATAACTAATAATAATTTCTATATAGGGTTTTGCATCCTGAAGGACCCTAAAGCACACCACATACTTCATAAGCTAATTACCAGCTGCGAGCCTAATTCCTCTCTTGGTTGTGGCCATTACTGCTGAAGGAGCAGCTCAGAGTCACACTAGATTTACACCAGTTTAACTGAGGACAGCATATCCCTATAGATCCAGCTGGATATGTCAGAGACAAATGCATTGTGCAGTTGGAGACGAAAGATTTGAATTGCCTTTTCTCCTCCTTCATAATTTAAAAATGACTAAGGAAATTGCATTCAAAAAGCCTTGTGGACACAGCATTACAATGGAGAGATTCGAGATTTGGAGTTTAAGAAAAGCCAAGCCCAAGTTCCACTGGGTTGGGCTCAGCTCATGGCTGTGCCCCAGGCTGCGCAAGACACTTTTGACCGTGTGAGAAAGGCTGGTTTGCCCTCCTTGCTTGCCTGTTAAATCTGTGGCTATGCACAGTAACTTTCAATCAGTGCTGAAGTTACAATCTCACCACTGGCCCAAAACATGACCTTCTGCACAGGTGAACCTGGTTCTGTCCTCTGATCCGTGCTCATAGACCAATAGCACAGTTACATCTGAGCAGAAAAATGCAATCTGATAGGATGAACTAAATGACAAATTTTCTGGCCGGTAGTTTTTCCTCTGAGTATTTCTGGGGAGAGTCTAATCTCTCTGAGCTCTGGGTGTATGAGTCCAAGTTCGAGATTGTTCAGTCCTTATGTCCTCATCCAGACAGAATGTTATTTACATGCTCTGATTTCTGAGAGTTTGATGTTGTAACCCTATATGCAAAACCTGTCCTAGTTACAATATTGTCGCTGTGATAGGGAAAAGAAAAAAAACTAAAAGAGAAGCAACAGCTCCATCCCATCCACCCCTTTCCCTCCAGGCTTACATTAGTATCTCCCTTCCTCTGACATCTGGATGTGTAGCCGTGGATTGGGATTGCCTGTGGTAGCTATGGAGCATCTCCTCTCCTCCCACACCTTATGCACATCACTTCTCTCTCACTGCAGATAATTGCATCACCCTTCCTGTCACTTGGCTCACAGTTGTAGTGTCACATTTGACTCGTTACACACACGCACACACAAATGTTCTTGCTACAAATTGTCAGATTCTTTTTTTTTTTTAATCCTCTGTAATATCTTTATTTCTTTCTGTTTTGCTTGGACTTTTCTCCATGTCCTGAGCAACTTCTTCCTTCATTTCCCCATCCTCCACCGCAGCAGTTCCAGCACTGAAATTATGTTCCTAGAGTTTGAAACCCAACATCATGCTGCAGTGTCTGAGCACAACTATTTCCAAGCTCCTTTCTCAATCCTATTTCTGGTTTCCAGCTTATTTAAAATCTAGTTGTCTCTTCTTGCAAGGCAAAGGCAGTAGCTTTTACTGACTCAGCTAACATACCGTGAAAACTGCAACAGGGTTTGCACACCAGAAAGTTTGCATGTTTTTCCTACCTAGAGGTACAGTAGTCACTGTAACAACTGTAGAAATAGTTTCTGACCTCTGCTGAGGAATGATATTGTCAATGCTTTACTCATTTGCTGAATCACACAGGAAAATATCAGTTAGAAAAACAAAAGTATTTTATTGACGTATAAATCATAACATACATTTGTTACATATGTATGGACAAAACTATTTTCCATTCCAGAATGCCAGCACAGAAGGGAAATGTGAGAAAGAGAACATTGGGAGGAGCACAGTTATCCACAGCTTTAGATGATTTAGATGAGCCTAATACATTTTTGTGTTTAGGACTATCTTCAGTAGAAATTCAGCTGAGATTCGATTCTGGCAAAGTCTAGAAAACAGAGGCAATTTTTTACTGGGGGAGACACTTGTACTGGGTGTCTACAAAAAAGAAGGATTTTTTGAATTATTTTTATTATTGCTGTGTTGAGGTTTTGCATTTGTGACTTGGACAGATGTCCAGCAGTTTCTGAAATCCAGCCACCTGCAATGTGTCAGCCTGTAAAGCTCAAACGTGCTGAATTGGTGTTTGCACCAAAATGCATTCAAAAGCCTTTGCCCAATTTTCCCAGCCAATCTCACTTTCTGCCTGCAACAAAGCATGGGAAATTTCGAGCCACAGCGAGGATATTTTTGAAAGTTACAAACCCAGTAAAAAGAAGGTGTTTATAAATGGAAATCTTCATATAATCTTAATAATAGGTTTTGCTACCACTGCATCTCCACCCACGTACACAGAATAGCTCTAGCCAGCTCTGAGACAGAGTCTATCGGCTACTTAGCAGCACACAGCAGCAGTATCGAGCAGGGTGGGAAGGAGAGGAGGCTGCTGCCTCCAAGGAATAATGCAAAGCAGTTCAAGGCTGACAGCAGCGCAGAGTCCGGCTCTAACGCAGCGTGGGCTCCCTTGGTTGCCGCAGCAGAGTGCTGCAGGGGACCACGCGGGCAACGCCAGCATGTGATGGGGCTCTTCTGCACTCCCACACTGCTGAGGCTCTACAGGAGGGACCCAAGCCACCTCCAGCAGCACTTGTGCTGTCTTTGCACTGAAAGGGTGGGTAAGCATTGGAATGGGCTGCCCAGAGAAGCGGTGGAGTTACCATTGCTGGGAGTGTTCAAGAAATGACTGGACGTGGCACTTAGTGCTGTGGTTTCGCTGGCATGGTGGTGATCAGTCCAAAGTTGGACTCAATGAACTTGGAGGTCTTTTCCAACCTTCATGATTCTATGATTCTTCTGTAATTAGCCTCCGCTCCTTTGCAGGGTGACTGTCAGGGATGGCTTCAGGGAGTAAGAAGAACAGGAGCCTGGTATTGCCTTGGATGGGACTCATCTCCCTGATGCTCCCATCTCCACTGATGTTGGCCATTCTCTATACCCCTCTTCTTCCACCTCATCATCTTCTCCTCAGTGCTACCCCACACTGGCTTCTCCCATTTATTTCTCCCCCTTATGTCTGCATTTGTGTTTCTATTTATGAACCATCTCCTGAATATACTAACCTCCCCAGAACTGGCATGTTCAGGCCATTTTACTGCTGCAGCTCTGGTCATTGCTAATGTGCTGTGATATACCTCTTCCTTCATGTTCATCAAGGCAGCAATGGTCTGTAAGGCAGTGTTTGCATCTTTTTTACTGCAGTAAACTCCCTTAATCATCTGATCCTTGGCAACAGCTGTAATAAACATGATTACTAATATTAAGTTGAGGAGAGCTGGTGTAATGGTTCTACCTAGTAGGCAGGGCAGATGTTCTTTCATAACTATAAGATCAGTTTCTATTTTGCACCAGTTCTTTTACAGGCTTCTTCAGCACAATATCTGAATGATTTCCAGTGGCACAGTAAGTGATGGGGCTTGATATCAGTCACATGTAGTTTGTTCTTTTATCCTCTCCCCAGGGAGAGAATTATATATGCAACATACTGGTTATGTTGCTAGAGTTTTGTTTGGGTTTTTTAACATATGCACTGCTGCGTGTTTGTGTTGACAAAGACCACATCAAAGAAGGTGCATTGCATCCGGATGGGAAGGTGGCAAGATTTCTGATGGTCTGCTGGTCCCATGGGATCTCTGCTATTGTCTCAGGCTCATCTCCACAGGCCCTATTTGCTGCCCCACTGAGCTTCACCTCATAGCAGAAAGTTTCTCTGTCCCTAAGGAGAGCTGTGGACTCTTCAGTCTTAAAATTACCCACTCAGCTCCAAAGCTATTGCCACTAGCACTGCCACTGTTCAGGGGCAGAGCTGCAAGAGCAGCACCTGCTCAACCCCCAAAATGTCCATCCCTTGTGCACAGTGGCTACATTTGCTGGTTTGCCCCTGCAACCTGTAACCCTGAGGCACATGAAAAGATGGCCTGAGTTTTGTTAGATGGAGAGGTTTCCCAAGAGGGATAACGAGCACTTTTGAAGGGTTGGTCTTTCTTTTGGGCATGTCAGCAGAGGTGGGTAAAAGCAGATGCCCGTGAGCACTGCTTGTGCTCCCTGCCACTGTGCACTTTATCAGCTTCAAATGCCCCAAAATGATGACTGCTCTCAAGTGCTTCATTCTTGGAAGGGGGGAGAGCAATCAAAATGCCTTCAAAGGGCTTTTCCTGTGCTTCCCTTGGCACTTCATGAAACCTGAGTTTTAATTCTTGCAGTCGTGTCAGGTTAGGTATTCACAACTCAGTATTACCAGTGTCAATTTTTGACAGGGACAGCAGACCTAGTCCCCTGGTTTGGAAGCCTTTTGCCAATACCTGTAAGAAAGACATGCCAACAGTTTACCACATAGCTGTGGAATTTGTCTTTGTAGCCCAGGGGCTGGCTCTGAGCCCCACGTCACCACCTGCTACCAAACGGACTCTGCTCAGGAACTGGGTCCTGGAGCAGAAAGAAATGTTTGTGTTTGTGTTTGACTACCAGCCCTTAATGTGCCATTTCTCATATATCCTTCATGGGTAGATAGCAAATATGGTTTAATCTGCAATGAACTTTACTCCTAAGGCAGGAGTCACAAGTGGGAACTTGTGAGAGCTTTCATGTCTGCACAGCCTTCACGCAGGGAGAAGGTCACATCAAAGATGAGCATGTTACATTTGAACTAGACGGCAGGGAGAGTTATCTGGCCCAAGTGATCCAGTCTGATCACTTTCATGTTTTTAATATAAATATCCTCAGGCTGTTTCCCTGAGGCTGGGAAATACCATTATTCCCAATTTGAGTGAAAGAAGAGGGGAGTTAAGTGACTTGCCTAAAGTGATATAGGGAGTGTGTGACGGTAGGAGATGCTGAATCCTTGGCCAACACCTAGCCATCTTTCTCAGCTTTTAGAGACAACAGCTATACCCAGTGCCCTTTATTTATTTCTCTAGAAGCCATCATGCCAAACCCTCTGCTAAATTAGAGAGTGAGACTGAAGAAAAGCTTTCAGTGGATTGCTTTTCTCCATAAATGGAAATATCACAAATCATTCTGGGAAAACAGGTCTTTCTGTTCTCGGCCCTCTTTGTCTGTTTCACTCCTTTTGGATGTCTTTTCCTCTACCTCTGGCTCCCAGTTTTCAGATGTATGGTCCTGACCATTTAAAAGTGTTCCTACCCTGCAGGAAGGGAGTAGCTTTTCATTCTTTGGAACTTACTATTTTGTGATGGATTGCACTCTGCAGGCAAGAGAGACTTCTGAAAGAGACAGGGCTGCACAAAGCAGCACAAAAATAAACCATATCACCAACAATACTGAGCCAGGTTCTCACTGGGGGTAACTCGGTCTGAGTCTCACTGCAGCACAGCTGATGGCTGCCAGATGTCCTGGATAGACAGCATGTACCCAAACAATGATCTGGCCACACTGGAGGAGGCTTTTCTAAGGGATAAATGTGCAGCAGAATTTCATGCATCTTAGACATTCGGTCCCTCTTGGCATTATGGTAGGTTGCCACTGCCTGAGCAACTTCTGTCTTGGTCCAGGCACTGGGGGATGCCTGTTGTGCCAGTCCTGACACCTCTGGACTGTGTTTTCCAAAGTTTGGGCAGGCAACAAGTAAATGGTTGTGATCTTGTCTAAAGACTCCCAGTAATACTCAAGGGATGTGGGAACTGCTCTGTGATTTTCCATGTACCTGAGTGTCCCCAGCCCTTCTGTCCTGAGACAAGTCAGCACTCCTCCCTGCCTCCTTTGCAGCCTGCACACCCCAAAGCAGGCTGTTTGGATGATGCCCATGCTGACACACTAGGGAGAAGGAAGTAGATGCAATGAATGAGAGACACTGAGAAACAGGAGGAAACTCTGGTGGGTGAGCATGAGAAAGGATGAGAGGAGATCCCAAGCTGTGTTGGGAGAGCTGCAGGAAGGAGGTGAAAGCATGTGGCTTAAGTTTCTTGTAGAAGCACATGGGATAAGCCAGAGAGCTCAACACCTGCCTGTTTCAAGGTTCACAGCATGAAAAATGTTTTCCCTGTTAGGGTGTTCAGCCACTGGAATAGATTGCCCAGGGAGGTGGTGGAGTCACCATCCCTGGAAGTGTTTAAAAGGTGTCTGGATCTGACACTGGAGGATCTGGTTTAGGGTTTAGGGGTTCCCACAGTGACAGGTTAATGGTTAGACTCGATGATCTTAGCGGTCTCCTCCACCCTTGATGATTCTATGATTCTATGAAATAGCTTGAGTCAGGAAGAATGGGAAGGGCAAAGGGACACAAGTACCGTGGAGCTGTTGCTCTTATTCTCTTGGGGGGCTCTCAGAGACCTACACACCCTCCCAAACGATGATTTGGTCTTGCTTAGGTGTTCACTTGTATTAACTATAGGGTGGGACATGGCTCTTACCCTCCCTGGCTCCACAAACCATGCATGCAGCATGGGAAAAGGCTGTTGTGTCAGACCTCAGCAGCACTGCTAAGCTGCTCCATCCCCCCTCCCCGTTTCCACCAGCACAGGTGCCAGGGAGGCTGCTGCACCATCTCAGCAGGCCACAGATGTCTGTCAGAGAATTGCCGAGTGACCTTGGCGCAAGAAGTGACATCAAGGCCTTCCCCACACTGAGCAGGTTTCTGAAGCCATCCATTGCTCACCTACTCCGTGCACTTGCACAGCCGCTGGCACCCGCGCACCCACACCATGCCCTCTTTAACACGTCCCCGCACGGCACAAGGCAGAGGAGAGCTGCCACCCCCATTTTACAGGGTGGGACTCTGAGGCAGAGAGAAGTGATTTTAACAGCACGCCTGTGGCAGAGCAAAAACTGAATCTTGTTCTCTTATATTCCCAGTTAGCGCGTTAATGACCTAAATTCTGCATCCTTTCCCCATCCATCGCCCAGAGATGCTAGGAGGCATTGGAGGAGAGGGTGTGGTAGCACAGGCACAGTCAGCTTCCAGAGCCACGGCGCTCTGTGCTGAGCACAGACAAAGCAGGGGCTCAAGTGGCACTAACACTGCCCTCCTGAACCCTGGCAGGGTTGAGTCAGGGAGGGGGTTCAACCTGACACAACATACCAGCCTACAGAGAAGGGCAGTTCTGCAATGCCACGGTGTTTTAAGCAAGCCAAGGCTGGACATCCCAATGGCCAAGCACCCTGCTGAGCCAGGTCAGCAAAGCCTTTAGGGCACTTGGCACCAGGAGCAGATTTCCAAAGAGCCAGCATGTCCCCTCACCCTGCCTGAGTGGCTGAACCTCTAACTAGCTATCCCACGCTAGTCCATATGAAACACCATGCAGAAGATGCAGCATCTTCCCCAGGCAGCTCTATTCTTTACATAGAAATTAATTGGGCTCAAATACAGCAAGAAACAGAGCGGGGGAGAGGGAGAAAAAAAGGAAGCAGGGAAAGGATGGCACACAGTGAGGGGATTTCCAGATGCACTGCCTCTTCTGTCTCTGGCTAATTCCAACTGGGAGACTCCGGCTGTGTGCCAGGAGCATCACCTGGGAGGTGCATGCAGGCTCTGCCTGCTCCCCCAGCACGTATGAAACTCAGTGTTCAGGATCTGCTGGGCAAGGAGCTGAAATCTGAGGCTGGAGACCTCCCCAGTGCCTCAGAGAGTGCCAGTGTTCACGTGCACTGTACAGCAGTGACCACAGCCAACGGACCAGGATGATGAGCTGCTCATCTGTCGCAGGCAGATGGTCCCAGGCAGTCAGGGGCAAGCAAGGGAAAGGACCCCCTTTATGCTGTATCTGCCTGCTTCACAGGTATTTTAGTGGGCAAGTAGCAGGGTGGAAGTGTGCCAAGGGAATTTGCTTGGCTATGAAGCTTTCCTTCCAGAAGAGGCATGGCTGAGAAGCAGACACCTCTTGAATGAGGTAACTGAATTGAGGAGGGATGACTAATAACCTCCTTTCATAACCCACAGTTTCAATGTGGGAATAGAACTCCAGAGGTACATGGAGAGGGTTTGTTCCTACTTTTTTCTCCTATTACTTACCTCTTAATGCACACACACGCTCCTCTCTGCTGTCTCTAGCCTCTTCATGGAAGCTTTTTGAACTAGTAGTTAAAGGTGATAGGTATCTTGGAGGCATCAAACACAAGCTGACTGGGTGCAGAAGAAGTCAAACTTCAGGGCTGACCTAGAGGAACACACATACCTGCCTTCTACAGCTATTTGCCCAGCACTGCCTCTCAAAGCATCCTAAACATTGATCCAGCAAAGCTTGTCCTCAAGAAGCAGCTCAGGTGGAATCTTTTGAGCTTGGTCCTTCTTCCAGCCATTCACAAATACCTGAAAGATCATTCAAATTCATCTGGAATAAACCTTCCAAGACATGACTTGGGGACCTGCCATGGTGCCTGCAGGTCTCAGCCTGGGTAGGGTTGGCCTGGGAGGGATCTAAGTTCCTCACAAGCAACCCTTCCCAGAGGCAACAACCACATGTGTGGTGCCTTCATTGTCCCCTCATGCTGCACACCCAGCTGGTCCAGCATCTGGGCTCCGGGTCAGGATGGCAGGAGGCCTTCCCAGGTTGCCACAGCATTTGTCACTCTTCAGGCTTAGGCTCCAAATTCTTCTGCTGAGGGATCAGTCAGTCTGAGCCACTTTGGTGGTTGACCTCTGGTGAGAAGGCCCATGGGATCACCATACCTACACATGCACCTCATCTGGACACTGCATTCCTCCTTTCTGGACAGATTATGTTCATCAGTTCCATGTTAATGGCCAGTCAGTGAGAGCGTCCAGAGGGAAATGGAACGGAAGGTAGGAGAAAAGGTTTAGGGGAACCAAGCCTTTCACATGGCCATCCCTGTACACGCAGGGGCAGCCTGATCCTTTGAGATATTAATCCACCAGTGGTCATGATGCAAATGATGATGTGGCTCGAGGAGTACCTCTCTGGAATGGTATTCCTGATTCCAAGAGGAAACATGAGTGATGAAAATAAGAGTCTGGTAGACACCTCAGACAACAAAAGACTTGGAAGATGTCACTGGCCTCCTGCTGGGATGGCCTTGTTGGTCATGGAGTGTGTGAAAAAGAGTGTCCCATGACTAAAGCTAGCAGAAGGCCCTGTATGTAAACCACCATGATGAAACTGAGGGTATCCAGCCCAGCTTCCCTCACTTATGGTGAAAGATTTTGCTCCCCATGTGCAAAGGGTATTTTGCTGCTGGGCTGCATACATACACATGCACAAAGCCTCCTGTGTAGCCTTAGTCTGTGAGAGGACACAAGAGGAGGCCTGGCAAAGGTATGTTAAAACAAGCAGTCACATGCAGAAAGTAGATTAAGAGCTTTTGTTTACCCACTGCACAGGAGCAAAGGGATGTATCCTGCCCATGAAATGAAAAGGCAGCAAATTCACAGCTGAGAGAAACAAATGCTTTTGCACCTAAACCTGATCACCCTGTGGTACACAGCAGTGCTGGGATCCACAGGGCCCACACCAGGTGAAACACAAACACCCACAGTTATGCTGATCAATGCTAAGGGAAGGGACCCTGACACATGTGCTTTGCAATATGACCCAGTCTCTGGCTCTTGTTCCCATCTCACCTCCCTCAGATGTGAGCAGTGCTCTCCTGCCTGTCTGCAGCACAAGTCGCAGAGCTTCTGATGCTCTCCTCTTTGAGTGAGGGGTGCTGGGTAAGGTGAGCATCAGGCCGGATCCAGACATCAAACCCCATGTTCCTATGTAAATAAGAGGGAGATTCATGTGTGAGTATGCAAGGAGAGGACCTGGGCGTTTAATGGACATCCACACATGAGTGGGTAATGTGCCCGGGAGGAAGGCAGGGTGGGCACCAAGGGTCACGCAGAGGGCAGCTGTTCCTGCAAGGCAGGTTTTGGTGTTCTCATTTGTTCTTTTTTTTTTCTCTTCTTCCCTAGGGAATTTTAAAGGTCTGTGTAAGCAAATCGATCACTTCCCTGAGGATGCAGATTATGAAGCCGATACAGCAGAATATTTCCTCCGTAAGTCCACAGGCTCTTCTCCTTGCAATGGCTTGTAGCTGCTAGCACCGAGTGCCTTTTGTTTCCTGAAGATAGTGTGGTGGAGGCGCTGGGACCTGGGAGACTCAGTGGAGCAGAGGAGACATCCCCAGATCCTTGCCACCCCCTAAAAATGGCTCCACTCTCGCCTCCCTGGGGCCCTGCCCATGAGACAGTGCAAATTTCAAACTTGTAGTAACAACCAGTGGCATTTTTTTATTAGTGGCAATTAATTACAACATAAATTCAGACTCCTGATTCAAATCCATTGAAAAGCTGCTGAGTGGGCACGAGGTCAGACGGGGCTAGCTGGGGCAGTGTGTGTGTGTGTGTGTGTGTGTGTGTCCTCCTAAAGTAGAGGCTGTTTATATTTTCTTATCTGGTACTCCAGTGGCATCAGACTTAGGAAACCAGCTGGATTTTGTCTGAGGAGCACCTATTGCTGCCTTCACCTTTCCCCAAACACCACTTCCCTACAGAGGCTATGGATCTGATCTTTGCTGGTTTTAGTGATTTTAGTGATGGAATCAGGAATAATGACAGTCAGAGCCCTTTGAAGAAAAGACCTGGTGCTTACCCAGAGCCCCTAGGAGAGGTGTTGTACCCTTGGCACACAGTATGTCTGTAAGAAAAACTAGCCTGAGCTCCAAGTTCAGCCTGGGGTGTGTGGGTGACACTCACACCACCTTGCACAGTGGCATCCTGGCCAGCAAGGCAGATCCACATAATGGGTTGCCCTCCCTGGTTGCCCTCCCCAGGCAGCATTTCCCTCCACCCCAGAGGCAGCTTACTCTTCCTTTAGCATGGCTGAGCAGGAATCACTCTTTCTCTTAGGTCCCCACCTTGTTATCCTGCCCTCCTCCACAAGCCCAATGTCTTTTGACATCACGAGATCTTCTCCCATCAGAAATCTGAGATAAGTGCTTTTGACCTCCCAAGGTTAAGCATCAGAGGCTTCCAAAGACCGGGAGTCTTTCAGAATAGCTCCTTGTCATCCGGGCGTGCTCCAAGCCAGATGTGGAGACCCAGCCCTGCGGCAGGGATGAGAGAGATAATTTAGGATCTGTGAGGCTCATTTGTATGTGAAAAGAGACAGATCTTGTGCTGCTTCCTCTTGGTTTCTCAAACATTTCTTCATCCACTGTAAATTGCAAATAACCTAGGGAGATTGCTTCTTACAGCTGACTTTCTGCAGCACTGGTCTCTTGCTTGCTGCATGGCCCCTGAATGGGCAGAGCTGAAAATGGAGGTTTGATCCAGTTTGGCACAGCAACTGTGCAGGCTGCCTCTGAGGGCACACCAGCCCTTGCAGAGGAATTTTTTTGGGAGCAAGGAAGCTGCTTGCAGCATCAGCTGCATTTCAGAAAGAAGAGTTGGGGGAAGGGGCCAAACTACCCAAGAAGGTCGGGTCTGTTCCCTCAGAAGGAACAAGATCTGAAGACAAAAATTGGCCCAATGTCAGGACCTGACACTGTCCCCAGGGTAGAGCCCTTTTTGAGAAAGAATCAGGTTCAAAGAGGGATTTGGCAAGTCAATAAAGGACTACTTGGTTCACTCCTGAGGGAAGTAGGATTTCTGCTGGCTTAGACCTGCCTGGAGAGGGACCTCACCGAACAGCTTCTTCCCAGAACTTCTGCCAAACCAGAGTCCCTCAGTGCTCTGCATGGGCAATGCCTGGCAGTACTGGCAGGAACAGCTAGGAACTTCTTTATCCGTATCAGATTAGGCAATTCCCTCATCCAGGGAACCAGGACAATTATGGGGCAGTGTCCATGGCCTGGCTAGAAGGGCTTAGACTTTATTTCTGCCAGCCAACCACATAAGGTGTATTGGGCTTTTTGAAATCAACTGCCTGGTGTCAGAGAGGAAGCAGAAGCATCCCTGCACTGCTTTGCAAGAAGACACAGATAGTGCAATGGAGCATAGGAACACCATTCCCTTCTTGGACCACAGTCTGTGGACTCAGAAAGACTGGATGAGATTCTGCCCCTCTCTTGCTGCCACGGTCCTCCTGAGAGGCAGAAAGCAAGGGCTGAGCATGGCTGCAGTTCTCCCCCATCACATAACACCCGCAGCTCCCCGTGTCAGTCAGCAACTTTGTGTTCTCCCAACAGATGTGAATTTCAGAATTAAGAACCAGATAAAACTGGTGGCCAGGACCAGGCTGCAAGAATGCCAAGCATCCCTCTAGAAACCCTCTGAACAGTGGGTGTCTGCTTGATGTTTCCTTCCTGCCATTTAAGCTTCCCATCGTCATATCCCACCTTGCTTTCCAGAAGCTATTAAGATGGTTATTATCGCCATCCTGTTCCATGAAACACAGCCAGGCAGAGCTGGAAAGCATGCAAGAGAGGTTTCTCCCTGCCTTTTACATTCCCCATGCGCAGGCTAGGGCACCCCTCAAAGGACTGATTGCTTGTGCCTGGTAGGATCCAGAGGCCAACAGGGTCTTTGAAGGATGGTCTCTGTCCACTTAGGAAAAAGTCCTTCATTTGCTTCAGTGGGGTTCATTCTTGCAGGCAAGGAGGGATTAGCTTTCATCCTCCCTTCCAGATCTTTGCTCATTGCAGAATTGCACCAGCCTGTCTGATACCTTTCTTTATAAGGCAAGGCTTCATTTCACACCATAACAGCTTATTTTCTCTTGTGAAGGGAGAAGGCCCTCCCCAGTTAAAAAAAAAGCCCCATGAATATTTGCAACACAGATTCAGGCAGACCATGGGTTCCCACTGAACCGCCCACGGGCAGCGTGTGCGTGCATGCGTGTGCGCGTGGGTGTGCGTATACACAGCCTCGGCCTTTCGCCGCATGAATACGAGCGAGTCCCCCCAGAAGCTTTGGGGTATGTTTTGCATGCACATATGAGCATATACGTGCATCTATGCCATGGCCCTCTGCTGGCTGAGCTCTTCCCGTATCGACCGATGGAGAGTGTGCGTGTGTGGGAGCTGGCACATCCAAACCCATCACTGCCCTCTGGAAGGAGCCCAGGCGTTTAATCACTAGAATAAGCCCCGCGTTTCGGCACGCAGGGCTGGGACTTTTGCTTCTCAGTCCTCACTGCAGCTGCAGAGCAGTTCATGGCACCAGGAGCTCCTTCTCAGCGCTAAAGGGAAAAAAAATCTCTCCTTGAGATGCTCATGCCCTTTCGGGAGGATTCGAGATGGAGCAGCTCTGCAGGAAGCATTTGGGTTGCTGTTCTTTGAAGCGCAGGCTCGAGCGGCAGCGCCCTGCAGGAGAAGCTGACTGGTGCCTGGGCTCCCCCTCCAGCTCACAGTCCCCCCGAAAGTGGAGGAAAAGACAGCGTGAGGGGGAACAGACAACACAGGCAGGCTCCCAGCTCAGACAGCAGCCCCACAGCCCCCTCCACCTCCCCATGCTGGGCCACTGGCTTCACAGCAGCAGCAGTGGCCACAGCATGGGAGTGTTGCTTTGGACCACTTTCTTTTTCTGACACACTTTGTTTCTCTCTCACTCCCTCCATCCCCCAATGCCTTTATCTCCCCTTAAATTACTCCTCTGCCTCACGTTGCCCTCTGCCTCTCCCCTTCACCCCCACCCACAAAACGTGCTCGTGACCCCTCCCTGTCCCCTCACTCCGGTGCCTTTCCGTGCCCTTGTTTCCTCTCTCACACCTGCACTGTTCTTTCTGCCCCTCCCTCCCTCTCTCCTCTGCAGGGGCTGTTAGAGCCTCTAGTATTTTCCCAATCCTGAGTGTGATTCTGCTTTTCATGGGTGGACTCTGCATTGCAGCCAGCGAGTTCTACAAAACCCGACACAACATCATCCTTAGTGCCGGCATCTTCTTCGTGTCTGCAGGTAAAGGGATGCACAGAGCTCGATGCTCTGGGAATGGGCTCCAGGGGGTGGGGGGAGCTGCCCAGCCAGGTTGTCCTGCAAGGGCACAGTTCCCTAGGCAGAAGTGTGTGTATTTCCCAGCCCTGATGAGCTTTATTTGGGGTGAAAGCAGCCTCCCAAGGATGCCTCTCCACCCTGCCTGCTCGACTAGCAGAGGAAGGCAGCAGTGCCCTGCAGGCAGGGACTTTCCTACTGCTTGGGAGCTGATGGAGGG
>NW_008682399.1:26320-26936 GCF_000695815.1 Acanthisitta chloris
CCAGGGATGCAGCAGGCACACGAGGAGGGTTTTGCCCGAGTTTCCCATGGAAAGCTGTCCACCAGGAGGGGGTGGGTGTCTGGGGGCCCTCCCATCCCCACCTCATGGGGGCAGGGGCTCAACCCCAGGGCCACCACCACTGCCGTGTGTGACTCTTCTGACATCTCTCTCTCTCTCCCCCGCTCCGGACGGCTGGCAGGTCTGAGTAATATAATTGGCATCATCGTATACATATCAGCCAACGCTGGAGACCCCTCCAAGAGTGACTCCAAGAAGAACAGCTACTCCTACGGCTGGGCCTTCTATTTTGGGGCCCTGTCCTTCATTATAGCCGAGATGGTGGGAGTGCTGGCTGTCCACATGTTCATAGACCGGCACAAACAGCTGCGCGCCAATGCTCGTGCCACGGACTACCTCCAGTCCTCCGCCATCACCCGCATCCCCAGCTACCGGTACCGCTATCAGAGACGCAGTCGCTCCAGCTCCCGCTCCACTGAGCCTTCACACTCCAGGGATGCCTCTCCCGTCGGGATCAAAGGGTTCAACACCCTCCCATCAACAGAGATCTCGATGTACACCCTGACCAGGGACCCGCTGAAGGCAACCACTACCCCCA
>NW_008682400.1:0-35128 GCF_000695815.1 Acanthisitta chloris
CAGCCCAGTTGATTCTATGATTCTATTTTCAAGGACCTGGAGGGACAGGATACAGGGAATGGCTTCCCACTGCCAAAGGGCAGGGATAGATGGGGAATTCTGGGAAGAAATTCTTCCCTGTGAGGCTACTGAGGCACTGGCACAGGTTGCCCAGAGAAGCTGGGGCTGCTCCATTCCCGGGAGTGAAGTGCCTGCTCCATCCCTGGGAGTGTTCCAGACCAGGTTGGACAGGGTTTGGAGCAACCTGGGCTAGTGGAAGGTGTCACTACCCATAGCAGGGGGTGGAACAAGAAGATTTTTAAGGTCCCTTCCCACCCAATCCATCCTGTGTTTCTTTGATTTAGAACTGCATCTGTGGAAGCATCAGGGAATCCAAAGGTGTCTCGTATGAAGGTGTGTCACCTACAAAAACTTCCCACCTTGGGAACCAGAACAGGGATGGGATGGGACTCTTCAGAGCACCTTTGAAGCAAAGCAACCAGCAAGACTCTCTGACAGCCACTGTGATCCTCTAGCAATCAGTATTCACCTGCAGTGTGTGGAGGCCAGGCCACCCCTCCCACCTCCCTCCAACAGAGAGGAGCAATAATCTTGACAAAATCTAAATAGAGGTATTTCTAGTAAACTGGAGGAGAAAACAACCACCCAGACAGCTTTTGTGGAGTCCATAAATCTGTGTGCTGATAAATTACCTCTGAAAGTGCCTTGCACAGACACAGAATCCTAATTCACAAGGGGGAGCTGATGATAATGACTTCACAGGTTGTTGCTAGCAGGGCATAACCAGTCTATTTTTCTCTTTTATGGCTCTCCATTCTCAGGAATGCATCCATCAGGCAAAAAATCCTTTCTAAACCCTGAATTTATTTGATGGGCAGCCAAGTGCCAGTGCCACATTGGCTGAAGTATGTGGCTCAGTAGCTAATATATAGATTAACACCAGTTTGCTGCTCTGTCTCTTCCTCTTTGCTGGAGACGACTGGGTGAGCTCTGGACATTTTGCCATTCATTCACACCACACTTCCTGCTCACAGGGTGATAAATCCCCTTCTGCTCTCTGCCCAAGTAGAGAAACTTTCTGGTGCTTGACTGTGGTCCTCTTCAAGATCATTTTGGGTGATTAAATACTAGATGAGTAGTTGCTTCTGATTATTCAGACCTTCTGCCCCTGCTGTGGATGTTCTTCACATGACATCCATGAGGATTTGGAAGAATGTTGGCATCACTGTTGCATTCACTACTGGGTTTGCTTAATTAATAGCTCTAGTTTTGGACTGGTCTACACACAAAAAAAAAAAGCCTCTCTGGCTTGAGTGAAATGGTGTTTAAAACTCAAGATAGTTGTTCATCAGCAGGATATAATGTCCAAAAGCACTGAGAGAATAGCCCTCATGAGCTGTTAATCAGCCTGCTCTGTGTTTTGGGCTGCTGATTCATCACCCCAAGGGCATGTAGAAGTTGGGTCACTCCTTGTGAAGCCCAACTTAGAGGAGTAGCATGAGAGAGATACCTCCAGTGTGCAATGACCTCCCCTGCCCTTAGTGGTAAGAGATATAAGAAGCTGGAGGGACATCTCCAGCAGCTGAATACATCCAAAATTCATGACTCAAAACTCCAACATTTGCTTTAACAAATCATGAGTTTAATTTTCTTTTATTGGATTTTTCCAGTAGTAGTTTGATATTTTTCTTCTTCTCCTTCACCCTTTAGTGTCTGGTCACTTGTACACGTTTTTATGCCAATCTGAGAGAGCTATAAGAAGCTGAGCAGAGAGGAATGAGGAGCTGAGGATGATGTTAAAGCCAGAGAGAGAATAGAAGGTGTAAATGGGGTATGAAGTCCTTTAGGAAGAAAGTGTGAGAAGGGAAAAAACTGTTGGGATGTAGAGGAGTGTCAAGAATTAGACCAGAAAACAAGAACAAGTGGAACCTGTAACCCCTCAGGATTTGGGAGGGACCAGGAGAGCAAAGATATTCCTGCAGGGTTTGGTGTTGCTGGTCTGGTGCAGGGAACACAGTGATCTCCAAGGAGCCAGAGGCTCCAGGCTTCAGTGCTGACCCTGCAAGAGAAACATTGGATGTTCCCATTAGTTTGGGGTTTTTCATACTCAGCTTTAGCCTTGGGTGACTCTGAAAGTGGTGAGACACTGGCCCAGGTTGCCCAGGGAGGCTGTGGCTGCTCCAACCCTGGCAGTGTTCATTCCAGTTTGGATAAGGCCTTGAGCAACCTGCTCTGGTGGGAGATGTCCCTGCCCTGGACAGAGCTTGGCACTAGATGATCTCTAAACTCCATTCCAACCCTTAACATCCTATGATATGTATCACTACCAAGAGGCTTGTAAGAAAATAATGGTAGCTGACAGTGGTAGATTCAAGAAGATGTTTACAGGATAAATAACAGCAACAATTTTATTAGCTCCACTGACATAGAAATAAGAACAGATATATTTTCCCAACCAGGAGATGACACACTTTATGTTGGCTTCCACTTCCATGTACATGTGGCTCCTTGGTGACACTGAGGCTTCTCTCTGCCTTCTCCCTCTTTTAGCAGGCCAAGTGAAACATTGGCATTGGTGTCCTGCTCCTGTTGGTGGCCCTCAGGTGAAGGATACAGCCAGGGGTGTTGAGACCTGTGATGAGCCAAGCTGAGCCCAGGTAACACACAAAAGGATTGTGGTGCTTTGCTGTCCTGCTCAGCACTTGATGCTTAGACACAAAGCTCTCCATTAATGGGTCAAACAAGCCCTAGATCTGTGCTAAAGCCAATGTTTTATTAAATCACAGTTGTAGGACAAAATTAAATCCAAACTCAGGGTGAGGCAGAACTGAGTTGTGTGTTTCAGAGAGAGCAGAACCTCAGGCTGGTTTTTTATTGTCGTTGTTGTTGCTGCTTCTAAAACTCTCTGAAGCAAAAGGCAGTGACCCATCAGCCTCCTTGTACAAATCCCTCTCTCTGCTGCTGCTCAGTGCTAACACAGGACTGATTCCTCCAGGCCTCCCAGTTTCTGAATCATCCTTATTTTGCTGCAAGCCTCACTTTTCCTCCCAAAACATCTCTGCTGTGTGGATCAGCAAATAAGCTAAAGATTGTTCGAATGATGCAGAAATCTCTAGTTTGTTGCTCCTGCATCTTGATGAAAGTAGGTTTGTGCTTGCTGGAGCAATAGGTGTGCTTAAAAATGTAATTTTAGCAGAGGAAATGTGTTCTATGTCTATACTGTACCTATTTTATGTGCACTGCTTTGCTCTGCTCCCTCAACCATTCGACTCAGGCTTGTTCTGTTCCATCCCATCCTCTGCCTCAGCTTCTTCTCACTGACTTGACCTCCAGGGGATCAAAAAGCTTGTGAGCCTCACAGGGTTAGCCTGAACAAGAAACTGCTCTTGGAAAGAGCAGAAATTCAGGCTTTTTGTTTTCTCTTCCTGCTAAAAAGCCTTGAAAGCCAAGGAGAGAGCCTGGCAGAGGCAGCAGGGCATGCTGACCCTTGGCTTCAAAGAGAATTGCTCTGCAGGACCCCTCAGGGTGTGCAGAGAGAGGCAGAGCAGAGCTTTCCACTGTCTGGTGGTGTTTTCTCCACTCCCTCTAAGCCTGGAGTAAAAAAAATGTGTGAAATTAATCAAAGTATAACATCATAAATAATTTCTAGCAACACCTTTTGGGTCTTCCCAGTGCATGGGAAACCCTCAGCATTCTCTGGCTTGTATAGATTTTTCTTGTGTGGTGAGTTTTGTGTTCTGTTCCTCTAATAACAACCTCTGGAGCTGGATAAGAAGGAGAATAAAGGAAAGGACAAGCTGATCTCATGCCCAGGTAACCAGAATAGCTGAGCTGACTCTGCCTTCAGACATGTCACAAGTACTAATTAATCCTCACCTCAGAGGAGGTAAAACACTATCAGCCTCGTGCTCAGATAGGAAAAGAGTGGCAAAAAAAGTTTAAATTCCTATGGAAGTGACTTACTCCAAGGGTAACTGAGTTACTCCAAGGGTAACTGACTTACTCCAAGGGTAACTGACTTACTCCAAGAGTAACTACCTTACTCCAAGGATTTCCAGCTGCCCCTGGAGCTGAAAGACCTCTGTGAGCTTGGCATGACCTACTGAGCTGGCAGTAAGGAGGGCTGGATAGTCTGGATGGTCTGCCCAGGGAAACAAGGAAACTGCCACAGTTTTTACATGGGAGAGATGTGAAATGACTGTCCAGATTTCAGGAAGCTGGAATCAAAGATGTGAAATGACAAGCAAATCCAACTGTCCAGATTTCAGGAAGCTGGAATCACTGTCTAGAGGAGTCAGATAATTTCCTCTCAGGCTCTCCAAGCAGCCAAGCTGTGCTCTGTGGAGCTGATTAATTAGTACCTTGCTGATGTCCCCAAAGCAGACAGACCCTCCTTAGCTCACAGCCATCACTGCTTAAGAGCCATAGGAGCATCTTGAAGGAATATTTAAGCTGGGAAAAGGGAGAAGGAAGCCAAGGCATGTGGAGAAAACTGGAGCAGCAGTGCCTGGCAGACTGGCCTTAGTGCCATTCATCTACCTGATTTTATAGCCTTGCTTAATGATGAGCTGTGATGTTTGATGAAGCCATGAATCGATCTGAGATGACAGACTGAGAGGGAGGGATCAGGTGGGAGATAAATCTCCCTGACTGGCAGCACTCAGAGTACAAGGAGCTCTTCCTTGTCTCCACACTGAGCACTTGCCAGCTGCAATTCAGGCCCAGGCCTGGATCTGCTGGGGTGAAAGTAGAAAGCCCTGAGAGGGACCTGAAGGGGAGAAATCTTCATCATCTCAGGGCTTGGGGAGAAGCATCAGGGCTGACATAGTATCTGTCCTCATCTGACTAATCTCCTAGCATTCAGTGACAGGGCAATGATGTATATCCTAGGAATAGAGACATATGGAAGGTTGGGATGAAGCATTGAGGCAGTTTGGTTCAGTAAGATCAGTGAACTTTCACTCAACACAATGATATTGGCATGGAAGTATAAGAATTCAGAGCAATCAAACCACATTTTCTCACTGTTACCTCCAACAGTGTTTCCTGTCAGAGACTTAATCATGTTGTGGTGAATGTAAAACGTACCACCAGAAGAGGAGAATAAAATACAGAATTTCTGGATGTTGTTTTTATCATAGAATCATGGAATGGTTTGGGTTGGAAAGACCTTAAAGATCATCCAGTTCCATCCCCTGCCATGGGTAGGGACACCTTCCACCAGCCCAGGTTGCTCCAAGCCCTATCCAACCTGGCCTGGAACACTCCCAGAGATGGAGCAGCTTCTCTGCCAGTGCCTCAGCACCTCACAGAGAACAATTTCTCCCTAGAATCCAATCTAACCCTCCCTTTGTCTATTACATTTCTAAAGTTTATTATCATTTATTATGAGGAAAGATGGTATAAAAAGCAAAGCAAATTCAGCACATTCAGTTTAGAAGAGAAAACTGAACCATCAAATCATAGAATTTTAGGGATTGGAATGGAGTTTAGAGATCATCCAGCCCCAACCCCCTGCCCTGGGCAGGGACACCTCCCAGCAGAGCAGGTTGCTCAAGGCTTTAGCCAAACTGGCTTTGAACAGTTATAGAGTTACTGGTTGTAAATGGGCTAAAACCCCTGAAGTTTGAGCTGTTATTTTTAGCTGTGTGGGTTGGCCCATGTTCCCTGGGAGCTGGATGGGAATTATTTGGCTCGTTGGAGAAAGCACTTGTGATACTCTCATACAAGGCAGGGCCTGAACAAAGTGTCTGTACCACTCTCCCCTCTCTCTGTAAAATTTCTGAACTAGAACACAGCTGCCAAGCTCTGAGGGAGCCCAGTAAAAACCAGGAGCAGATTATTGTGCTGAAGAAATCAAAGTATGAACCTGGAGGACTGAGCTGAGGGAGAAATCTCTCCTGAGAGTGGGAGCTGTGCAGGCAGCCTGGCCTGGATCACAGCATAACTGCAGCATTATCCTGCAATAAAACCAATGGCTGAATCTCATTCCATGCCTCTAGATCATACTGAGCCAAGCCTGAACCCCCCCAGAGTTTCTGCTTCCCAGGTCCCACAGAATGACCCCCCTGAAGAGGAATATTCCACCACTGTGTTGTAGACCCAACACTTCAAATAGTTCAAGGCCCTTTTTGCAGTTTCATATTTAACTGCTGGACTGAGTCATTTCTGTTTTGCAGCCTCTGTAGATATATTGCTGATAGTCTGAGCAGTGTTAGTGAGTTGTTCTGTGCACATTGCCCTGTGCAGCTGCTGAGAAATCAACATTGAGCCTGTGCTCCCTCATCTAAAGTCTCATGTGTCTGGAGATGGGGAGAGGGAGATTGGTGTGCAGAGTCTAAGGGAAATATCTCTTTCAAATCACCATCCAAATGTCTCTCTAACACATATTTTTATAACTGGCAAGTTATTAGGTCCTGCAGACAGAACTGCTGGCAGTGGAAAAGGATGTTGGTGCTGAAAACAGGCATAGAGTCTTAGAATCAGGGAATGGTTTGGGTTGAAAGGACTTTAAAGATCATCCAGTTCCACCCCATGCCATGGGCAGGGACACCTTCCACTAGCCCAGATTGCTCCAAGCCCCATCCAACCTGGCCTGGAACACTTCCAGGGATGGAACAGCCACAGCTTCTCTGGGCAACCTGTGCCAGTGTCTCAGCACCTCACAGGGAGGAATTCCTTCCTAATATCCCATCTGACCCTGCCCTCCCTCAGCTTGTCACACACCCATTTCAGTTTCTGAGGAGCCACAGACTCTTCCAAGATGGATCAGTGTCTTACAGACATGGATTTGTTCCTTAGAAGGGAGGAAACAAGAAGGAAGGAGAGGAGAGTGTGTGGAATGCAGATTCACTTACAGCATGGGGGAAATAGGGATAGTTGGCAGCCAAGGAAAAGGCCCAAACTCATGTCTTACTGTACCTGTCTCCACCTGTTTTTCCAAGGCTTCTCCTGACTATTTCTCCTTTAATATTTTAATTAAAAGCATCCTCATAATAATAACAACTGTATAATGGCTGTGTTCCTGCCTGACTGGGTAATAACTCCATCCTCAGCTGATAAACTTCAGTACTGAATATTCCACCACTGCCTTTTAGAATTTATTTTGTCTATGATATGGTTATTGCATCCCATAAACAAGAAGCATCCTCAAGTTACCATTCTAATAAAACTGTTACAATGCACTGCTTTTTATGTAGGAATTAGGGAATGTGCTTTTGCATGCCTGAAAAATTTATAGATTTAGCTGCCAGATTTATCTGTAAGTTTTTTAGTGGCATTTTCAAGTGCCAAACTACTGTACTTGAGGTCTGGGAGCACATGGCAGTGTGCTGGGATGGCTCTGTGCTAGGCTGATAAATGAAGTAGAGTCAGGTACTTCAGGATCTTTAGTGTGGAGATAATGTAGGTTATTATTATCTCCTGAATAAACAAATTTCTTCCATCTCAATTTGCTTTCTTCCACTGGGTAAGACTGGAGAAAACAGGACATGTCTTATTAGTAGCAGAGTTTGAGCATCTGGATATGTTGAATGTACTCTCACCTGCAGTGCTGTGTCCAGGCCTGAGGAATTCCAACATGAGAAGGATGTGAAGCTGCTGGAGCAAGTCCAGAGAAGACCATAGAGATGCTCCAAGAGCTCTGCCATGGAGCCAGACTGGGAGAGCTGGGGGTGTCCAGATCCAAGAGATGAAATCTGCAGAATTTCAGGAAGGGAAAGGAACAGCCTCTTACACTCACTCCCATCCCTGTTCTGTGTTTTGGGATGGGAAAGAAATAGCCTTCCTGTTCAGGTCCTCCTCACCACAGCAGGGACAGAGCACAACTAGAGGAGAGCCTGAGCCTTTGGTTGGTGTGGTGTGAAGGACACGTGGCTGGGGAAGCTGTGGAACTCCTGTCCTGGGAGTCCACACCATCAGCACATGTTCAGGGCCACCAACATGTCACAGGGAGTGGCTGAAGCTCCTGTCACTTCAATTTGCTTTCTTCCACTGGGTAAGACTGGAGAAAACAGGACATGTCTTATTAGTAGCAGAGTTTGAGCATCTGGATATGTTGAATGTACTCTCACCTGCAGTGCTGTGTCCAGGCCTGAGGAATTCCAACATGAGAAGGATGTGAAGCTGCTGGAGCAAGTCCAGAGAAGACCATAGAGATGCTCCAAGAGCTCTGCCATGGAGCCAGACTGGGAGAGCTGGGGGTGTCCAGATCCAAGAGATGAAATCTGCAGAATTTCAGGAAGGGAAAGGAACAGCCTCTTACACTCACTCCCATCCCTGTTCTGTGTTTTGGGATGGGAAAGAAATAGCCTTCCTGTTCAGGTCCTCCTCACCACAGCAGGGACAGAGCACAACTAGAGGAGAGCCTGAGCCTTTGGTTGGTGTGAACAGCAGGACACGTGGCTGGGGAAGCTGGAGAAACAAGTCCAGAGGAGGCCATGGAGATTCTCCAAGGGCTGGAGCAGCTCTGCCTTGGAACCAGGCTGGGAGAGCTGGGGGTGTCCAGGTGCAAGGGATGAAATCTCTAAGGTCTCAGGAAAGGAAGGGAACACCCTCTCCCATTCCCTGCCATCCCTGTTCTGTGTTTTGGGATGAGACAGGAGCAGCCTCTCCCAGTCCCACCCTTGTTCTGTGCTTTGGATGATGTGCATCAACCGAACACACCTGAACTCAGTGGGTCAATTCCTGGGGAACCCAGTTTGGTTGGATGTTCAGTGCCAGAGCTGCAGGATGGGTGGAGAAGCAGAAACTGCCTCATATGTGAAAAATGGAAGAGCTGTGACAGCAAAGAGACCACCCAAGAACTTGGAGTTGTTGAGCTCTGCTCCTCATTGATGTGAGCAGCAAAGCTTTGGGTCCTCCTCACCACAACAGGGACAGAGCATGACTAGGTGAGAGTCTGAGCCTTTGGTTGGTGTGAGCAGCAGGACACGTGGCTGGGGAAGCTGTGGAACTCCTGTCCTGGGAGTCCACACCATCAGCACATGTTCAGGGCCACCAACATGTCACAGGGAGTGGCTGAAGCTCCTGTCAGCTCACATCTTGGCACACAGCCCTGAAGCATCAGTGATTCCTCTGTCATCCTCTGATGAAACTGAAGAATAACTCAGTCTCAGCATGTTTCATCTGCATGAGGCAATTATTTTGCAGGGAAGTGCTCCAGAGGGAGAGGAAATCTCTGTCTACAGCTGAAGGAGAGAGTGGCTGGGAACAGTGAGAGCCTCATTTGCATTAACCTTTCCACCCAAGATTGTCTGAGTGACATTTGATGAGTAACCACAGCTTAGTGGGAACCCAGGAGTGGTTAGAGAGTAAAATTGAACTGAGCAAACAGGAAATCAAAGAGGGTCAAAGAGAGTTGCAAATGTGAATGTATTGTCTGGAAGGGCACCCCAGGGAAGTAATTAGACCCAAAATTCTGGGTGGGCTAGAGCTGATGGCATTATTTCTTTCTCTGAACAGCCTCAATTATTTGATCCCGGCCCTTGTGCTGGCAGTGTACATACAGGTACTTGAAGCTGAGTGAGCCCACTGGTATTCAAATCGTCCTCCAAAGTAGCACAGCACTATAAATTTGCTTTGAAGTTGACACAATGCTTTTTGCCTAACTTTTTTTTCCCCTATAAAATTGCCTTTTCTTTAGAAAAAGGAAAAACGCATGAAAAAGAAAAGCAAGAGCAAAGGGGAGGGAATAAGTTCAAGGTTTTCTTTTTCTTCCCCTTTTCACTCCTCTGCAACTTCTCTCTTGCTTTCTCCCCAGTTTGAATCTGGGAAAGGTGAAAAGGAAAAAAAAATTGGAATTAAAAAGGAGAGGGAAATGGAAAATATTTGTGTAATTGTGCAAGTGTTGGAAACTACTTTTTAATGTCCATTTATGGAATTTCTCAATCCTCTCTCCCTCATCCTTTTTTTTTCCCATTAACTCTACATCTGCAAAACCTCCAGTCCCTGAAGGACAAGGCCAGGCAGTTACCTGAGCAGCAGAGCAGAGATCACCACCAGCTCTCTGTTTTCTAGGTGCAGGGAAGGGTCTGGAAGTGTCCCAGGCACAGGCAGGGTCTCCAGCTGTTGTAACCAACCAGATGTGATCAACAGCAAAACTACTAGGAAAGAATTTGTTCTTGTCCTCCATTTGTTGTGGCAATTAATTATCTGTGGACAGGCCATCTGGATGTGGAGTAAAAAGGCACTGGTGTGGGTAGAGGTGCTACTTTTAGACTAGAAAATCTTGGTATGTTCATCCCTGGGGTATTCATCCTCAAGCTGTTCATGCTTGGCATGTTCATGCTTGGAGTGTTCATCCTTTGGGTGTTCAACCTTGAGGTGTTCATCCTTGGTGTGATCATCCCTGGGGTATTCATCTTTGGGGTGTTCATCCCTAGGGTGCTCATCCTTGGAGTATTCAACCTTGAGGTGTTCATCCTTGGTGTGATCATCCCTGGGGTATTCATCTTTGGGGTGTTCATCCCTAGGGTGCTCATCCTTGGAGTATTCAACCTTGAGGTGTTCATCCTTGGTGTGATCATCCCTGGGGTATTCATCTTTGGGGTGTTCATCCCTAGGGTGCTCATCCTTGGAGTATTCAACCTTGAGGTGTTCATCCTTGGTGTGATCACCCCTGAGGTATTCATCTTTGGGGTGTTCATCCCTAGGGTGTTCATCCTTTGGGTGTTCAACCTTGAGGTGTTCATCCTTGGTGTGATCATCCCTGGGGTATTCATCTTTGGGGTGTTCATCCTTGGTATGTTCATCCCTGGGATGTTCATGCTTGGTGTCTTCATCCTTGGGGTGTTCATCCTTTGGGTGTTCATTCTCAGGGTGTTCATGCTTGGGATGTTCATCCTTGGAGTGCTCATCCTTGGGCTATTCATCCTTGGGATATTCACCCCTAGGGTGTTCATTCTTGGAGTATTCAACCTTTGGGTGTTCATCCCTGGGCTGTTCATGCCTGAGGTGTTCATTCTTGGGGTATTCACACTTAGGATGTTCATCCTTGGGCTGTCCATAGAATCATCAAGGTTGAAAGAGACCTTTAAGATCATCAAGTCCAACCATTAAGCTGTCCATGAGAAAGACTCCCCCAAATGTCTATTGCCTGTCTAAAGAGGAGTTATCTCTCTATATATAACACAAACCACCTCTGTCTCTCCTGCACACATGGAATAAGTAGTGACAGCCACTTCCCATTCTGTTTTCCATCGTGTTCCTGCTGTACTTTACACCAGGTAATAAAAAGGCCAAAAATAAGCCAACTCAATAGGTGAGACTGGGAGTGCTGCAGGGAATGGGCAGGAGGGAGACGTGGAGGGACTCCCTAACAGCTCCATAAAATCCAATGCACTGCCTGATGTGTGTTTAAGTGCAAGAGAGTTGTGATCCAAGGGGGGAAAGTCTAGGATGGGAGTTCTCAGTGATTTCTGTCAGCAGTGCAAGTGCTTTGCAACTTCAGCAGTTCCTGTAAGGGGTTTGTACTTTGTTTTCCTGTGCATGAACATGGTTTAGTGCTGCTTAGTCTCCTTTGAGAGCAAGCAATGAAACCCACAGTATAATTTAGGGCTTGGTGGAAATATTTCAATCAATATTTCCAAACAAAGTGCCAATTTTCCTGGAGTTGAGAGTTAAAATGTCATTTTGCATTTTTTTTAATGTGCCCTAAAACAAGAGAGAAAGTAACTTGAGCAGAAACTCGAGGAGAGCTAATTTGCTGTCATTTTCCTAAGCTGTGTCATTTGATTTGAAAGAACTTTATTTAGTTTTTAAAAATGAAAGGAGAAGTTAAAAAAAAAATCACTTAAAAATGGAAACAGTAATTTCAGCTCCCAATTTCAGAACGAGACTGAAAATGCCTATGTTGGTTGTGCCATTATCTCAGGGAGGGCTGAAACGTTTCATTAGCAATGACATCTTCACATAACAGAAGATTAAGCAACACATTAATAGGTGCTTTTCATTGAACCCAAAGCTTCCCTGGGAGTTCTGCTGTGGGAGACAGAGTCTGCACTGCCATGAGCATTGCCCCATTCCTGCAGGAGCCAATGTTTGACCATTGCTCCTTTCCAGCAGGAACCAATGTTTCCTGGCTAGGAGATACACACACAAACCTGTTTTGGGAAAGCCTCTTTTACACACTCCATCCACACACAGAGCCTGTTTGAGCCAAGCCAAGAGCTGAATTGGTACATAGATTGTTAAGGGGTTGGAGTGGAGCTTAGAGATGATCCAGCCCCAACCCCCTGCCCTGGGCAGGGACACCTCCCACCAGAGCAGGTTGCTCAAGGGTTTAGCCAACCTGGCTGTGAACACTGCCAGGGTTGGGGCAGCCACAGCCTCCCTGGGCAACCTGGGACAGTGTCTCACCACCCTCACAGGAAAGAATTCCTTCCTAATATCTAACCTAATTTTTCCTCTTTCCATGTCTCCCCATTGTTCCTTGTCCTGTCCCTGCAGTTCCTAACCAAGAGTCTCTCTGCAGCTTCCCTGGAGCCCCTTCAGCTCCTGGCAGGTTGCTCTGAGCTCTCCACACAACCTTCTCTTCTCCAGGCCAGAGATGCATGGTGGCACACAAGGTGGGGGCATTGCCCCTGATTTGGGGGCAGAAGGGCCTTTATTTCACTCTTTATCTCTATAACAGTCTGTAGAAAGGGTGACCCAACAGCCAAGAAACACAAGGTTTTGTTGGCTCTGCTCCTTGCTGTGTCCTCCCAGGAGTTTCCTGGCACAAAGGGAGTTATTCTGTTATGGGCATGAGCAATGCCAAGCACAACTACTTGGGAATATGCCACTGGAGCTTCTGGATGTACTGTAGGGACTGGGATGATAATAATATAGCCTTGATATAACATCCATGTCAAAACCAGGACACTCCACATTCATTTGGCCAAGGGAAACAGTACAGCCCAGATGATACAACCATCCATTAGTGGTCTAGACTCTATTCCCAGTTCTGAAATTACCACTGAGTGATTTTTAATCAAATTAAGTCATTTCTCCTCACACTTATTACCTTCTAAAGTGTATGGACAGCTCTTGATAAGCTTTTGGTTATGTGAATACAAATGATTCATGACTGGGAGGAGCAGCTGATGGACCAGAAGGTTGTGCTGCCATTCAGAGGGACCATGACAGGCTGGGGAAATGGGCATTGAGGCACCTCATGGAGCTCAGGAAAGGGAATTTTGGCTGATCCTGATCCTCATGCTTGACAATGTACATGGAAGAGGTGGCAGAAGGAAGCAGAACAGGCCCTAGGACACAAAGCAAGCTGAGGTTTGTTGTGCCCTGCTGCCTGCAATGGAATGCTGCCCACATGCTGCTCCAGTGTTTGGAGGGCAGTGGAAGGGCCATGCATTGCAGATGAATCATGGCAGGGTAATATTGCAACAAATCACCAGAGCTGTGCTCTCCCCACCGATGGGATGATGAAAGGCTCCAAGCTGATTTATCACAGGGTGATCCATCTCTCCTCCCTTGCTCTTCAGCACATAAATCACTGGAGCTATCCAACAGGACTTCAGTGTTCAAAGTCATTCACAGCTGCTTGGGGCACATCACACCAAGAGCAGGGAGTGCATGAGCAGTGTGCTGGGAGCAGCCAGCTGTCTCCTCCCTCCCACCATACCTTTTCCCTCCCTCCCAGCACACACTGCCAGTTTATTGTAGGTATGGAGACATTAACAGCAGTAGCTCAACTCAAGGGAGAAGGAGAGTTATAGTTTATATTGTTCTGGTGACTCTTTATAGGAGGGAAGTAATGACACTGGAAAGCCCCAGAGCAGTAGGAATGTGCACAGTGGGTTTAGCTAAGAACACAGGGATTGTCACGTTTCCTTTTTGCCATGTGTCCCATCAGCTAATCCCTTACCTGTTCCTGTACTGCAAAATGTACAGCTTAATCTGCCCTTAGATATAAAATATGTCCCTTGTGAGGGGAGATTCCAGTGCCCTAAGTTATGTATTTATTTTTTAAGGGTATAAACATGAGCTAATCATCATTAACTCGTTGTTAAGACAATGAGAAGAAAGCCTCAGTTGGGTCAAACTCTTTTCCTTTTCAAGAGTGCACTGATTAATTGACAAGGTGGTGATCAAGGTGGTTGGTTTGCCCCAACCCTGGTAGTGTTCAAGGTCAAGATGGATGAGACCTTGAGCAACCTGTACTGGTGGGAGGTGTCCCTGCCCAGGGCAGGGGATTGGGGGTGGATGAGCTCTAAGCTCCATTCTAACCCCTAAAATTCTATGATTCTATGATCAGTCAAAGGTTGAACTCAATGATCTTAGAGGTTTTTTGCAGCCTAAATGACTCTGTGATTCTGTGACTTCAGAGGAAACCTGGAGTAAGTAGCAGATAGAGCTCCACGTCCCTCTTAGACATCAAAAATGGGAGGAGATTCATTCCATTTATTTTTGGAATGCTTTGCTGGGCTTCACCTGTAATGTTCTACCAATGTTTGTCAAAAAGCCACCCAAGGAGCCCTGCAGCTGCTGGAGGTGGGTGAGAGATGACTCAGTTACTGCCAGGCCTCACTTGAAGGCAGCTCTGGAAGGAGGTTGCCAGCTGCCTACTTCTGCTTCCCAATTAATAAAGGCTAAATGATACTTAGATGCTGCTGTGCCCTGGCTTAGTCCTTGGGAACCTGATATTCCTCTTCTTAGGGGATTCAGTTATCCATTCTGGTCTTCCAGCAGTGACTATCCCAGAAGACAATCCAACAGTTGCTGCACAGACTCCTGAATTTCATAGGTACATGAAAGTGTTGTGCCTTCAGCAAACACATCAATCACTCTGCTTGCAGCACAGTGTGATGTGATCCATGTCAGCTCTCATTAATTGGGAAAAAATGAGGCTTTGAAAACATTAGGGGGAAAAATAAGAATCAAATAATCATTTGAAAATGTGCTGCACAATCAATCTAAAGTGTTGATCTGACTAATGCTGTTTGACCTGTCTGAGCCATCAGCTGCAAATTTGCAGATCATAGTCATTATAAACAACAGCAGGAACATGCAATGAGCTTAATCAATGGAGCTGAGGGGGCAGAAACAGGGACAAAGGAGCATGTTTCTCATGTGTGGTTTAATTGGGCACCTCACAGGCACACACAGGACCTGTTGGGCACTGGACACAAGGCACAGCCCTGTAAGGGATGTGCATACAGAGTGGGGAAAGAACACTCTATTCACCTGGTGGGGTGAGAAGTCAATGGAAAACAGACTGGGATCATTCTGTGCCAGGCCAAATTTGCCCAGGTATCCTGCATTCTTTGCTCTCTCCTCTGCTTCTCTCAGTCAGACTGGGAAAACCACAAAACAACAGGATTTATACCATGCCCCAAATAGTGCACTTGGCTGGCAGATGGTTTGCAGCCAGAATGGGTCACAATGCTCACAGCAGCTCAGAGGCAGCAAAAGTGGCTTATATTTGTGTTTGTGGCAGCCTTTGGAGCCATGAACTTCATACACATAAAGGTCCTGAATTGTGTCAGCTTCATTCTTATCCAGGTTAAAAGCATAGTCACTCTCAGGGGCTCAGCATGGGCAGTGGGAAGTGAAGGAAGGAGCTCCATAGGGAGGGTGAGGTGGGATTCACCTGAGCCACAGTGAGAGACAGTGCCTGGGCTGGACACAGGCTCAGACATCTCCAAGAGAGCAGAAAATGGAACCTTGTGTCATTGCTCATGTCCAGGAGGGACACTGAAACATGGAATGTGGTGCTATAAATAAGGGAATGAATGTGAAGCTCTCAGGGTATTGAACCTATCCAAGGAATTCTGTAAGCAGCTTGTTCTTTCAGCATCACACCCACCACATCCTGGCAATGCAGCAGTGCTGGATGTGCAGGGAGAGAATCATGGAATCCCAGAATCACAGAGTAATTTGGGAGAGACCTTAAGGACAATCTTATTCCATCCCCTGCCATGGGCAGGGACATCTCCAATAGCTCAGGTTGCTCCAAGCCCCATCCAACCTGGCCTGGAACACTTCCAGGGATGGAGCAGCCACAACTGCTCTGGGCAACCAGTGTCAGTGTCTCATCACCCTCACAGGGAACAATTCCTTCCCAATATCCCATCTAACCTGCCCTCTGGCAGTTGCCAACCATTACCCCTTGTCCTGTCACTATCTCTCAGTATAAAAAGTCCCTCTCCCTCCTTTTCATAAGCCTCTTTAGGCACTGGAAGAGGCTCTAAGTTCTCCCTAAAGCCTTCTCTTCTCCAGGCTGAACACCCCCAGCTCTCTCAGCCTGTCTCCATAGGGGTCATGTCCAGCCTGAGCATCATGTTGATGTGGCCCCAATCCCAGCTGAGCTGACAGCTTAAGGGTTCTCCTCCCCACCCACCCTCTGTGCCATAGCATTAAGGTACCCCACCAGTTTAGATCCATAAAGCAAACCACAATAATGCTAAGGAAATTTGGGCCAGGAGAATAATCTCCTGTCATTCAACCTCTCCCATGGAATTGTTGCTTGCTCAGGTCAGCCTACACTCACAAACAATAGAGGTTGCAGTGGCAGCTGGATAGATTGTGTCAAAGCAAGACACCTTCCTTTATTAACTCTGAGATAATCTCTGCCTTTTCCCTTCCCAGACATGTATTAATATTCTACTTGGAAAGACAGAAAGGAAATCAATGGAGCGGAAAGCTCTGCCTGTTGTTTGTGGCAGCCAAGAAGGATTCATTTGCCTTCTGATGCCTTGTTGTGACAGATGGGTACTCTGTGCTGCTCACAGGAGGCCCAGCCAACAGAATTAAGATCTTTATTGGGAGAAGTCCTGACAGATTTCATGAGAGCAGCACTTTTAGGAGACACATCCACCAAAGAGATGCAGCATTTGCAGCACCTCCTCCTTGCCATTCCAAGCTGTGGCAGGTTGTGGTTATTCCTTTGCTCAGGAGTTCTTGGCATGTGCTGCAAATCCCTGATAAGTCCTGGCTGTGTTGGCAATGGTAGGAGTTGATCAAATCCAATTCATTTACTGCAGTTGATGAGTTTCCACTTCTCTGTGAGTGACTGAATACAGGTTCCAGTCACTGAGCTCCAAAGGAAAACCCTTTGAATTAACCCATTGCTCATTAAACCAGGCTGACTTGATTGCCTATCCATCCTCTGATTGCAGCAGATTGGGTTTGGCTAATGAATGACCTGAGCTGGCCTTTCTGTAATGAAACAGAGGACCAGAATCCTTCTCTGGACTCTCCATCCGTTCTTCACTGCTCTGTACAAAGCACTACATGGGAAGCTTGTGAAAAAAAAAAAAACCCCTCAGGAGTGAGGTGAAAATCCTTTCTCCTTGTAATATGGGTTTGAAAGTGATCAACACACAGGTCTCTGCATTGTCAAAATCAGGGCACAACAACCTTCTCCACCTCTACCACTCTCTGCAGCTACTCCTGTGTTATTCCCTCTTATTTTTCATTAAGACAATTCCACCTGAATCGTGCCTGAATTCTAACTGCTGTAATCAGGCTCTTGCAGAGAATGAAGCAACCTCTGGTCTAAATTCTGAGGTGAGGTTTAGCTGGGCATCTCTAAAATGTGCTTGTCTCCACTGAGACTTCCCTGTTTGAGCATTAAAGAGATGATTCAATTGAATCAAATCAAATCAAATCCGTCTGCCTACATTTCTTCCTTCCAACCTGCTTCATTTTCAGTTTGCCTGTTCAAATCAATGAACCTTCCCAAGTGAAACAATGCAGGAAATCCTTACTGAGGAAACACTTGTATTTTCCAGGATCAAACCATACAAAGAAAGCACCAGGAGACTGTGCTGGCATTTAGCTTTGCTCCCACCTGTTGGCAGGGCAAAAAAATGATCAGGTCCAAGATAAAGTACATAAGATTTGAGAAATGCACTTGCTTAACAAGTGGAGTTGCCATTTCATCCCCCTCCCCAAATCCCTGTGCTCAGTCATTGGCAAAGTGCTGCAGGCTGCTGTGATATACTGCACAACACAGTGCATTTATTGACCAAAACAGAAGACCATGTCCAAGAATACGAAGTCTTATTGATTTGTTTTCTTGTAGCCAGTACTTTCCCCTGAAAGCTGCAGCATGATCATGATTTGTTTTCATCTCTAACTTTTATATATCTATTGATTTAGGATGGGGGGGGGGGAACAAAAAGGAGAATTGAAGTTTGGTCTTCAGATCTGTCCTTTCTTGTGTTTGCCAAGAACTTGTGAGCTCTGAGAAAGAAGATAAATTTATAACCACAGTTATCTGTGTATCATTCCTAATGGACAGGGCAAAATGCTCCCAAGCAATTCATTAAAGATGCTCTGTCTATACCAAGGAAGGGACACAGCACATCCCTTTGCCAACCAGACATGGAGTTAAGGTCACCTTACCCATGGACAAATCTACAGAGGAGATTAGGCCTCCCCAATGTGCTTCTTTAAGGTCCCCAGTTCTCTAGGAGTTGTGTGGTCACTCAGAAATGCAGAAGAATATGAACTTACCATATATATCTTGTAATATATGTATATATTTAGCATGAACATCTTGTAATTGGATTCTAATCCAAGTCATTGTGCTCCTGTAAGGTAGTTTGTTTATTCAGATCAATAAGCATGAGCCAATGGATTGATCCAGTGTAGAAAATTTGCTCTAAGATTTATGCCATGGATGACTGGAAACAGAAAGTTGTGTCCAGGGCAAGAATGGACTAAACCATCAGGCTACAAACTGCCCTCAGTGGACTCAGATTGGCTATTCAGGTTCTAGTGCTCCTGCCCAGTGGAAAGAATTAACCCTGATTTTATTTCACAGACACTTTTGAAGTTTCAAATTCTTTTTTCTTCCCAGTGAAGAACAACCTCAATGTTTTTCTTGACACATCACTTTGCAAATTCTTCTTTCTGCCATCTCTCTTTTTCGAGCACTTTCTCCCTCTCAAACTCCAGAAAATTCCCCATCAAAACCCATCCTCCAAACCAACCTAATTCTGTAGGAGAAGCTGCTCCAGCACAGCTTATTTTGGTGACTGTACATTGCAGCAGAAGTGTTCTGACCATCAGCCTTCCTACTGCAGCTTCAAAATAGATGTAGGCAGCCTCAGGGAAATCAAATGTAGGAATTTTGCCAATGAGTGCCCAAGAAAGTGAAGCACTCCATTTTGGCTTTTGCTTCCCCAAGATTAAGTAGGGAACTAAAGCTACAAGTCATCAGCTGGAAAATGAATTCTTTATACAAGTCATGTATTGATGGAACAGAACACCTAAGTGTTGTGCAGGGATGGGTGACTCAGAGCCCTGAGGAAGCAATTGGAGTCATCACACTTGGAAAGTGAAGGAACATCCTCCATGGCTGTGTGCAGCAGCTCCCAGTTTGGCCAGAGCAGATTCTGCAGAGTAAGGCTGAGCTCTGAGTGTGCCAGAAGCAGCAGCAAAGTCTGGTCATGGAGAGAGCTGCATGCACATGTTGGAAGGGAATCAGCACAGTGTGAGGCTGTCTCAGGGCACATCAGCAGTGTGGGATGTCCTGCACTGTGTCACTTCAGCAGTGAGGACAGTTCTTCTGAGATGTCTAACACTGATATGAAATCTTCCTCCTGTTGATCCAAACAGGGCTGGAACCTACTCCAGCAGCTCATTTGCTCTGCACACAGAGCTCTCACCATCCTTGGGTGAGGTCTCTGGGGCTCAGGTTGGGACTGAGCAAATATCAAAGGGTAACTCATATTTTTACTGCCTAGGGGAGATGCACATGAAGATCCTGTTCAACCAGATAAGATAGTGGTGTCCAAACTATGAGGTGGAGCCCTCAGAGTAACCTTTCAGTATCTGAAGGGGCTCCAGAGAAGCTGCAGAAACTCTTGGTTAAGAACTGCAGTGACAACACAAAGAGCAATGGGGAGAAATTGAAGGAGAGGAAATTTAGATTAGATCTTAGGAAGTTTTCCCTGTGAGGGTGGTGAGACACTGGCCCAGGTTGCCCAGGGAGGCTGTGGCTGACCCAACCCTGGCAGTGTTCACAGCCAGGTTGGCTAAAGCCTTGAGCAACCTGCTCTGGTGGGAGGTGTCCCTGCCCAGGGCAGGAGGTTGGGGCTGGATCATCTCTAAGCTCCATTCCAACCCCTAAAAATTCTCTGATTCTCTGAAACTCATAGGCAGCCTGGAAAAATCTCATCCCATCTATGTCCTCAGAAGCCTTTGCAAGTGAAAATGCCAGGTCTGATTTCCTGGGCTGGCACAGGCAAGGGAATATTTGGGTCCAGTGATTGCCACTACCCTTCTGTGTGACCCTCAGTGCTTTGCTCCTTCCCAGTTCCTATGGGCAAAACAACCTCCTCCCCACACTCAGACAGCTGAGGACAGACACCACTGTGGCCCCAGTGACCTTCCAGTGCTGGAATGAGATGCCAGGAACATTCCTAGAGCTGTGAGCAGAGGTGAATAATGGCAGGTTTTTACTCCAAGGTCCCAGGTTTGATTCCTTTTGCCAAAAGGCTGCTGAGGGCCAGAATGTAACACATTCAAAGAGCTCAGAGATGCTCTGCAGGAAGATGTTATTTGAGTACAAAGCTGCCTTATTATCCTCTGTGTGCTGGAGAAGCAGGTGCACAAACCTCCATCCAAAAACTGTTTGCATGTAATTGGCATCACCTGTGGAGGCAAAGCAATCATTTTTGAGGTGGGAACAAAGGAAATGGAAAGGATTCCTTCCTGCTCACAGGGTGACTGGGCACATCTCTGCAAGAAAACCTCATCCAAATGGCTACTTTGATAAGCTCTTTGCTAATACACCATGTACAATCCAGTAATCAGTGCAGACTGTGGTTTTCATCATGCTGCTTGGTGGGAGAAAAAAGAATAATAAAAATTAAGTGAGACAGTATTATATTTCAATTAAAATGCCATGAAAATTTTGGCTGTGCTTTTTAATGTGATCATGTTAATTAAACCGAGCTCTCGCGTTCTGGAGCCTTATAAAATGTCTGGGAAAAAAAAAGCTAAAAAAAAAAAAAAAAGAGTGGAAATAAAATTGGGCTATTTATCTACCAGGAGATTAAAGGGTTCCTTGTTGCCTTTGTGAATTTAGATTTCCAGAATTAAATGAGTGTGAAGTAATGATATTTTTCAGCAGAAGCATTATCATTTTTATTGCAATGGAATGGATGCAGCATTTCACTGTTATTGTACTTAACTCACCTAATTGGACCTCTCCACTCACTGAGCACATCCACCTCACAGCAATGGGCTGCACTCACGTGGGGAATGGGTCACTTAATCCACCTTTTGCCTTCAGATTATTGCCAAGGTGTATTTTCCCTGAGCTGTTGCCTCCTGGGGTTCTTCAAGCAGTAGGTGCAAAGCTATTACCTGCTTAAATATCCATCAGAGCAGCCTACAAACGCTTCTCAGAATCACTCCAAGACCTCTTTTTATAGCACAGACCATATTTATGAAGTATAATCCACAAAAGGTATCCTTAAAACATAGTCCATCATACAAATATCTAAGGGATAAGCCACAAATGTGCTCCCCAGCATGGGCAGGCAAAGGTGTGGGAGCAGAACTATGGATGTTGGAGTACAAAGCTTGTCAATGGCCTTTGGATAAAGTAATTACTGTATTGAAATTGCATTGAGAGAAGTGGCAGCAGAGCAGATTGAAGGGCTGGTGTGTGCTCTGTCTTTGTGGCTCAACAAAGGCACATTCACCTGGCACTTAAATAAGCTGTAATAGAGCAGAGAAGCTCTTGCACTGGGCACTGCAGAAAAGGCATGACAAGAAGAAAAGGCTTAGGATTCACATCCTTCACTGGTCAAAGCTCATGAGTCACTCAATCCTGATGCAGACAGGCATTGCCCATTGCCCAGCTGGGGTTGTAGTTGGGTCTGGCACAGGCAGATATCTTTGGGCATCATCCTAAAATCATAGAATCAACCAGGTTGGAAGAGACCTCCAAGATCATCAAGTCCAACCCTACCATGGTTACTAGACCATGGCACTAAGTGCCACATCCAGTCTCAGCTTGAAAACCTCCAGGGATGGTGAATCCACCACCTCCCTGGGCAGCACATTCCAATGCCTGAGCACTCTCTCTGTAAAAAAATCTCTTCCTAATATCCAACCTAACCCTCCCCTGGCAGAGCTTGAGTCTGTGCCCTCTTGTCCTGCTGCTGGTTGCCTGGGAGAAGAGACCAAGGCACATCTTGTTCCATGAGTCCCAGCCAGGCCATGTGCAGGGTCTGGGAAGGCAGTTCCTGATGTGTGGACAGCTGAAAGCTCCTCAATAAGGACAAGAAGTGAGTATTTCCCAGCCAGTTTATATCCATTTTAAGGCTATTTTCCCACACAGGTGGGTAGAGCAGAGAATTGCTCCAAGGCAGTGCTGTTTCAGCTGTCAGGGCACTCAGCAAAAAAAAAGGCACTAAGCAGGAACCACAACATGGAATCATTCAGGTTGGAAAAGCTCTTTAAGATCAAGTCCAACCATTCCCAAGCACTGCCAAGGCCACCACTAACCATGTCCCCAAGTGCCACATCCACATGGCTGTTAAATCCCTCCAGGGCTGGTAACTCCACCACTGCCCTGGGCAGCTGTGCCAATGTCTGACCACATTTCCAGGGAAGGAATTTTCCCTAATGTCAAATCTAAACCTTCCCTGGCACAACTTGATGCTGTTTCCTCTTGTCCCATTGTTTGTCACTCACGAGAAGAGGCTCAACCCACCTCAAAACCTCCTTTCAGGCAGTTGTAGAGAGTGAGAAGGTTTGTGGCATAAATCTGACTTCTCACCACACGTTAATGCATCCCTAATCAAATGCAAAACCTAATGGAAGTCAAGGGACAGGAGGAAGAAAGGAATCCTAGTCCAAGTGACAGGGATAAGAATATTTCTCTGCCTTTCTACATGGACAAGCTTCCTCCTGGCTCAGCACTGTGTTCTGAATGTAGTTCCCCTTCACTGGGTGTTCCTTGTCACCTCCCTGTTGGGTTGGAGGTGAGATGGACAGTCAACAAAGTGATCACAGAACAGGGTTAGGGTACCAAGCAAGGGAAACTTGGGGCATGCTGTAAAAGAGAGGATATTCCATTTTCTTAGCTAAACGAGGTATCTGAGCTACCTGATCTGGTGGAAAGTGTCCTTGCCCATGGCAGGGAGTTGAATTAGATTATTTTTAAGGTCCTTTCCAACCCAAACCAGTCTGCAATTCTATTAAAAACTTGCCTTCAATTTTCTATGTAGCCATCAGGTCTCTGAGATAGGTACTACTGGTTAGTGTGTATTGGATTATCCTGGGTTAGTTTAGGGACTTAAAGAACAACTTGAAAACAAGAGTGATAATGATCCAATAATTCTCACCATGAAGTATAATGAGGATTTTTCTGCAAAATTCCAGATTTCTAGAAGCAGTTGAGATTTGGAGGGACTACAGCATAGATAAATGGCCTTTTACTGGCTGAGATGTTTATTTGCCATGGTACACAATGGTGTTTGGAGCAGTCATTGCACAGCTCCACACCTTGAAATCAGTTTATGACAGGATTTGGAGGTGATGTCCAAGACCTGTGTATCTCTATTAGCCTGAGTCAATGCTCTCATTTATATTTTCCTTCCTTCTTAGCTATCTGCTTTGATTTTGTCAGTTATTGACCTTTTAAAATGTATCCATTCAAATTTTTAATCCTGGAGTGACAACAACTCTGGGCACAAACCTAATATGGAGCTGTTTGTTCATCATTCTGAGCTGGAGGAGAAAAATAACAGCACATAGTCTTGGACCTCCAGAGAGGTGCAATAAAACTGTGGAATCATCTTATAAACTGAAGAAGAGATCTCTTCTGATAACATATATTTGTCAGCCTGACATTTTTTATTGCTCTTCAAAGTCCAAACTATAATGGGGACTTTGGGGCCAGGAGACTTTATGATGACAAGTCAGGGATGGGTCAAAAGTTCTCTGCCCTCAAGGCTTTGCTGCTGCTTTTCCTGCCACTCCACACAGAGAAGAGAGGAAATGAAACTGAAGAGATATTATACTATAAAGAAGATGCTTCTTGGGTTTCTTCTGGCTTTTCTCTGATAAACACATTCCCCCTTCTTCTCACACTCCCTCTATGGTTTTTAAGTTGCACTGGAAGATGAAATACCTGGTTAGAGGAGTGGGGACATGCCCAGGGAAAGATGATTTAGGTTCCCAGTCTTCACAGTGGGTTTTAATTGGTTTGGCAAGGAGCATGTGGTGATGTTTAGTGACAGAGGCAGTGAACCAGAACAGGTTTTCCTGTAGTACTGAGATTTCAAATGGTTTTGCAATTCATGAAGCTGTAAGCACTGCTCAACATAAAATGGGGTTTGTAAGACTAGGAAATATTTTTCCTTTCTCTCTCACAAAGAGAGTGTTAAAGACTCCTAAAACTGAGTGTGCACAGAGTGGGAGAGGCCTGGGATGGATCTCAGTGGTCTGATGCAAGTCAGAGATAACAGCAATGGAGTGAGTGTTGCTGGTGGAGGGTTAAGGGTGGTGACAGTGGCACTGGGGGATGCAGGTACATGGGCAAGTCCATGTGGCCATTTCCCTCCTGCAAGATTGGGCACTGGCAGGAGCCTGCCCAGGCTGCAGGAGTGCTGTGAAACCACCTGGGTGAGGTTTGGATGGAAAGGACCTTAAAGGTCATCTCATTCCACCCCTTGCCATGGAGGTTTTTTTTCTATCATCCCTGGAGGTTTTCAAGCTGAGACTGGATGTGGCACTTAGTGCCATGGTCTAGTGACCACGGTAGGATTGGACTTGATGATCTTGGAGGTCTTTTCCAACCTGAATGATTCTATCATTCTATGATTCCACCAGCCCAGGTTGCTCCAAGCCCCATTCAACCTGGCCTGGAACACTCCCAGGGATGGAGCAGCCACAGCTTCTCTGGGCAACCTGTGCCAGTGCCTCAGCACCTCCCAGGGAAGGATTTCTCCCTAATATCTAATCCTCTCACCACCAGCTCAGTTCACCCAGAGGATGACAATACCCTTTGCTCACTTGCACTCTCAGAGTGGGATCAGTATTTCTGGAAAGCTCATTCCCATTGTTTTCTGTGCTGATGCCTGTGCACCAAGCAACGAATAGCTAAACCCTTATATCCACTTTTAATCACACTAAATCAATGCACCATAAGGGGCAGGTTTAAAACCAATTTTTTATGCATCACTGCTTCCATTGAAAAGCCTCATTACAACCAAATCAATCAATACAGCTGTAACTCTGAAGTAACTCCTGGGTTGAATCAATGATGCCAATGACGATGGGGGGAGGGAGGAGGGGGAGGATGGAACAAAGAGAGGGAGTGGGAAGGTGTTAAACAAAACAAAGGCCTTTCTTCTAAGGCACAAACAGCTTTTTTAGGTGTGCATGAGCTGATGCTCGAGGACCACAAGAGGGCAATGGAGATTGGAGGCAGAGCCATGACCAGGCAGGAGCAGGATGATGCCTTCAGTGCTCTACTCACCTTCCTCGACAGCACCCAAAAATGCCATTCCCACCACGCAGAGAAAAGATGAAGTGTGACAATAACAGCGCTTGGCTTTCCAAAAGTGCTTTTTTTTTTTTTTTTTTTTTTTCTTTTTGAGTCCCTGAGCCATTATTCCCAAATCAAACATATGTCTGGTGTGTAGCTAATGCTCCTTAAATCGTATTAAGCCCCAAGCAGCCTGGATGGGTTGTGGATGTGCTCTCAGAGAGGTGTGTGGAGGCAGTATTGATCTTTTGACTAAGTGTCCTAATGAAATACAAATCTGCTATCATTTAGAGAGCCATCTGTCATGATGAGACATGAAAAATGTTACTAGCAGAACAATAACTATAATTCAATCTGAGAATCCAACCAAGTCTCAGCAGGCACCAAACAGCCAGGCCCAACCCTGTGGCCTCTGGGATCGATTCTGTTTACTGTGTTAAACTTTGGCAAAGGGTAATAAAGAAATCAATTGAGAAAGTCTTAAAGGAATTTCCAATGCTGGGTGAGGTACTTGTTGCAGGAGACCTCTTCAGTTCAGTGTGGTGCCTCCAAATCCATCTACATGGCTCAAGTTCTCTGGCAAGTGGCAGAGCAATTTAATGCATGTGGTGTTCTATTGTCCAACAGAATGGTAAACTGCTTAAAAAGAAGTGGTGCACAACTGCTGAGATGGAAACTGGTGACAGCAGGTTAATGGAGAGGTCACTTTCTTAACACTCTCCAGGCCATTGGTGATGCAGGACTCCCTGCTTGAGAGTTTTCAGGGAAATTAATCCAAATTAACTTCTCAAGTGAGTTGCTAAAACCATATTAGCCACCTCTGTGGCCATGCTCATCCAGAGTGAAAATGGGCTTTATTCAATTTAGCTGTGTTCAGTGTAAGCTCCAGTTCATCAGAGCAACTGCAATATTTGCTTATGTGTCTGGACCGTGGCTGAGACACAGAGTCTGCAGAGTTGTTTTCATTAGAGCTGGACATTGAACAACCCTGTGGCAGTGAAGGACCAGGAAAATGGTCCAACAGTGGGAGACCTCATTTTTTCCATGTTTTCACAGTTGCAAGTGTGGCACTGATGCAGCACTGATGCTCCTCTCAGCCAAGCACAGCTGTCAGGCACCTTTGAATGCTCTCCTTGGTGGTACTTCATGGTCCTTTGAGTGCCTGTGTGTCTGTGTTCCTCATAATCTTGCTTATCTGCTTCTTCACCATAGTCTTGGCAGGGCCAGGCCAGGGGCAGCACAGGACACAGGCAAACAGCAGGTTGCTGAGTGCCTGCCCTTGGTGTCTCCCTAACAGGATGCTGCAAGGGGAGAAGCTGCTTATCCCTAGGAAATAGGAACTGGAAAATCTCTTTAATATCTCCAACATGCTTTCCTCAATCTCTTTGTCATTACTTGGTCCCCTCTGTCTGTCCCCTCTTGGTGCAGCAGTAGTAGCCAAACTCCATCCCCATCTTACAGGGGCAGCAAAACTTCATTTGGGCCAATTCTTCTGAAAAGAAGAATTCTCCCATCTATTTGGGAGAAACACAGTCACTGCCAGGAAAAAAAGAGATCTGTGTCCTCAGAGCTGAGCATGTGTCAAAATCCATGGAGAGCAGCAGCATCCTGTGGCTGGGACAGAGTCCCCAGGGAGAGCCTTGCACAGCCTGAGGGATCCTGTGTGCACTTGGGGTGTAGCACATGGGCACTGACAGGAATTATCCTCTACTTTGTGCTTGGGTTTATTCTCTGACCAAAAAAAGAAAAATCCAACTTGTTTCTTTTTTGCAGAGGAGCCAGCTGAGAGCTGCTATCTAACACAGGCTGATGAACAGGGAGACAGCAACACAGTGCAGAAGAAAAGGGGGAGAACCACTTTGGTTGTGTCACACACTCAAAGCAAACACACTGGAGCCACAGGCTGATTCCTCTCCATTCTCTCCATTGTTTTATTCCTTCCCCAGCCTGATATCTTGGCTTTGCAGCAGTGTTGTTTGGGCCACAAACCCCTTGTGAAACCACTGGCTAGGACCTAGTGAAAATCCATGGCTGTGTGCACTGCTGTGTTGTCTGAGATAATAGATGTCCAAATTATTTCTTTGGAACCTTTTCCTAAAGTCTTTATCTGCCAGGCTCCAGGCTGTGGGATCGATGTGCTACTCTCTACTCATTCACTTTCCATCTAGCTTTTCTCTGGGAAAGGCTGTGCTGGAGCTTGGCTTGTGGCAGCCCCTGATAAGCAGGTTGCTGTTCTCTTTGACAATCACTTCTCCAGAGTGTCCAGTGTCATTTTTATGAGTATCAAAGTTTGGATTCCCTCATGGGAAAAAAAAAAAAAAAGGTATTTTCATATTAATGGAGATTTTTCATCATTCAGATGATGATCTGTATTAATGACCTCACATCTGGTAGCAATCTAGGCTGGTGTTTTTGAAGGAACCAATTACTAAGGATGGATTTGATTAATCTTCCTCTGGCAGAGGAGAATCAGGTCTCTGAGCATTGGATTCTTGGGGATTTGTGTGGTTTGAGCCAGGTGGGGATTGATGGGGCTTCAGTCTAGTGGAACTGGCTGCAAAGTGTTTCTTCACTGCCTGGGAGATTGCCAGAAGTGATGGAGCAAGTGTGAAAAGGGATGAGGAAAGTGGGGAAAAATAACTGGGAAGAATCTTTGTAGAGAGACTTCACTTTCCTCAGCTCTGGCAGAGAGCAAATGAGACACTCCTGATGAAAGGCTCAGCCCAACTGCCCTAAAGCTCATGGATGAAGCACTTGGAGCCCTGAGACACCCACATAAAGGAGAGAAGGAGCTTGGCTGTGCCTGGGAAGATGATGCTGGGAAGGGAGGAAGGACTCACACCACATGAGGATGAAGGCCTGGCTGTTGTTGAGCCGTGCCAAGCTCACAGTGCACCCTCTGCTTGGGCATGGATGATGCTTTTCCTTGGCAGATCCAATATTGGAACAACTGCTTTTTCCATGGCAGTGATAGTAGGTCCTTGCTATGTTAGGATATCACAGCACAACTCCAGCCCCTTCACCAGAAGCTCCACCAGAGTCAGAGCTCAAGGTACAGCTGTACCATGGCTGGAAATGTCATTTAATTCCCAGAGTTGTTTGTAAATATTTCACTGTTTGGTGTAAAATGAAGGTAATTACTGCGGCTTGAAAATGAGGGAAGCTCTTTAATGGGGATGCTGGGCAAGTATTTTCCCCTGAGTTTCAAAGCTGTTATTTCTTTCTCTCCTGTCATTGGTAATAATCTCTTGAAAGCTTGGAAATGAAATGTACTGCCTGCCTTTGCAATTGTTTTTCTTTGTTATGTTTCTCAAACAAAGAGTAAAACATGCACTTTCAGACTCTTATGACTTTTATTTTAGATTAAGGGAAATAAACAAAGGAGGAGCAAATCTTAAACTCTCTGGTAGAGAAAGCAACTACTTCCACTCAAGCAGTACCTGATGGCAGCCAAGAGTTCCTACAGCAACAGCTCATGATGCCTTCAGATCCACCCTCACTATTGAACCATAATGAAACACATCATGAGGCAACTCCTGCTCTCCCTGAAAGCTTTGGCCAATCCCATCTTCCACCTCCTTGGGCTGCTTGGTGATTCCATGGGCTAGATGTACTATGAAGAGATATCTTAGCTCAGGCATTGGAATGTGCTGCCCAGGGAGGTGGTGGATTCACCATCCCTGGAGGTTTTCAAGCTGAGACTGGATGTGGCACTTAGTGCCATGGTCTAGTGACCACAGTAGGGTTGGACTTGATGATCTTGGAGGTCTCTTCCAACCTGGTTGATTCTATGATTTTATGGTCAAGCAGGTAGAGACCTACAGCATCCAGGTTCATGGGAGTCTGTGATGTCACCTGGAAACTGGGACTGGCTTGGGGCAAGATGGTGCTTGGGGTCTTTTGGGAATCAGTAGCCACCTGCTAGATCCCAGAACATGGATGACCAGTCTGGGGGGCTGATCTGAGCAAGGGGATGGTCTCCCTGCCACCCCAGAGCTCTTGCTTGGCTTGGTGAAGCCTTAGATTGCAGGTAGGGGGTTTCTTGGCTGCCTCTGGAGCACCTAAGCAATTCCCCTGATCCTGAATTCAGCAAAGTTGCTGAGATTTGCTATCACAGGTGCTGGTTCCTTCTGATGAAATTCAGCATGTTTCATGAACTGCACTGGGTTAAACACACTAACAGAGGAGTTTGGTTGGTGAATCTGAAGTGTGAGCATTAGATGTTCCCATGTCTGTCTCTGCCTCCCAGACTCTTGACAGCTTCTTTTGAAATTCCCACAAATAGTCCAAAGCTCATATTTCTGCTTCTTAGAGGTTTTAAAACAATCTTATCTCCATTATTCTGCTGTTAACAAGCTGTGGCCTTGCTGACTGGGGGTCACTGGCAGGGACAAGCTTCCTCCATCTACCCAAACCCCTTTTTGTTTCCCTCTGATTCCTTCCATCTACTTCCATAAAATCTAAGCTGCTGCTTGACAGCCCAATTTAAACTTAATGTTGACTATTGCAATCATAAGTGGTATTTTGTGTTTGCTTTTGAAGTGAGGAGAAAGGGGAACAGCATTTGCCTCCTTGCAACCATTCCCCCCCCCCCCAGAAGTGAATACAACCAGTAAAGTGGAGTTTTGCTGGTGAAGAACAAGAAAAGGAGAAGGGGATAAAAAAAGGAGATGAGATTAACATCCTTTAAAATGTTCCTGTTTACTCCTATCGTCTCAGAGCTAACTTTAAATAGGATAAAATGATCCTTTAATCCCCTTTATCTTCTTAAGAGCTGCTGTAAAAGATCTACTTGACATTTGAGAAATGGGAAAAAAAATAGGAAACCTCATAATATTCCTCAGAAATGGTGGATGGAAAGATTTTAATTTAACACAACATGGAGAGTTTGGATACTCAGCTGGGTATAACTTATTGTGCCTTCTGCTGGGTGTCAGCAGCTCCCAGCAGGGCAGGATCAGCCCTCCAGCTGCCTGGCTTGTCACTCATAGCCAAATGATAGAATCAGAGAATCAACCAGGTTGGAAAAGACCTCCAAGATCATCAAGTCCAACCCCCCCGTGGTTACTAGCCCATGGCACTAAGTGCCACATCCAGTCTCACCTTGAAAACCTCCAGGGATGGTGAATCCACCACCTCCCTGGGCAGCACATTCCAATGTCTGAGCACTCTCTCTGTAAAAAACCTCTTCCTAATATCCAACCTAACCCTCCCCTGGCAGAGCTTGAGTCTGTGCCCTCTTGTCCTGCTGCTGGTTGCCTGGGAGAAGAGACCAACCCCCACCTGACTCCAACCTCCTGTCAGGGAGTTGCAGAGGGTGCTAAGGTCTCCCCTGAGCCTCCTCTTCTCCAGGCTGAACCCCCCCAGCTCCCTCAGCCTCTCCTCATGGCACTTGTGCTCCAGTCCCTTCCCCAGCCTCGTTGCTCTTCTCTGGACCTGCTCCAGCCCCTCAATGTCCCTCCTGAGCTGAGGGGCCCAGAACTGAGCACAGGATTCAAGGTGTGACCTCACCAGCACCAAGTCCAGGGGCAGAATCACCTCCTGGTCCTGCTGACCACACTGTTCCTGCTCCAGGCCAGGATGCCATTGGCCTTGTTGGCCACCTCTGGGTTTGGCTCCTGATGCAGAGGATCCCATTGGAAATCCATTTGGCCTGGTCACCTTTGCTCATGAGAGGAATCAGGGAGATGTTTTCCATGCTCAGGAACTCCTTGGTTGGCACTCAAGTCTCTCTCTATGCTGGTTGCTGTTTTGCCTTTAAAATTCTTGTGTCTCTTGCTGCCCTGTTCTGTGCAGCCTCTTTTCCACAACATCTGTTTAGTCCTGAATAAATATGCTTTCCACTTACTTAATGGCCTTCTCTCAATTTTCAACCCAGAAAGAGTAATGAATCATGAATAAGTTATAAGGAGCTACAGCACAGAGACCTCAAAGCTGAGCAATGTATCCTGCAATGGATTGCCCTGGCTATGGACACCCATCTGCAGCTCTACAGCAAGGCAAGGAAGAGCCTTTCATTTGTTGTTCTCCCATTTGCAGTGAGTAATGAGAGAATGACAACCACTAAAAGCCAAGGGATGTTTGCTCCAGAATGTTGAACTTGCAGTGATGAACTGTCCTACTCAGCCATGCTGGGACTAATGCTTGGAGTGATGGATCTGGACTTCCATGGGCTCATAACTCACAGCCAGATGAGAGCAATGGTGGAGGTGTTTCAAGGAAAATAGACTTACCTGAACGTGGTGCAAAGAGGAGATATTTGTTTGCTTGGCTGAGCACACACAAACACTGCATGGCAGCTCATATGGAGACATCCTTTACTGGCTCTGGAGTTCTTATCTCAGTAGGACAACATGTCACAGCCCTTCAAAGTAGGGACACAGTAACAGGAATGAAGGTACCTGGAAGGAGATTCAGCTGTTCCAATAAAGATATCTCTTTCAAGCACCATACAGGGCTGTGAAGCACTGGCACAGCTGCCCAGGGCACTGGTGGAGTCACCATCCCTGGAGGTGTTCAAAACACATGTGGACGTGGCACTTGAGGTTTAGTGGTGAACATGGTGGTGGTGCTGGGCTGGATTTGGTCTTTTCCAACCTTAATAATTCAATTCTATGAGTCTATATTTAGGTAATAGAATCTCTTTCACTCACAAACAACTCTATGAGTCTATATTTAGGCAATAGAATCTCTTTCACTCACAAACAACACTACAAACCACAGCAAGACTTTCCTTTCTAATCCAGTTCCAATTTCATGAACAACAGGAAAAACCTAACATCCTAAATATTTCCAGTGTTGAATGTTCATATATCCTCTGGTATTTGTTACCTTCTGTGTCAGTAATGAGGTTCCCTGAGTGGTGAACATTTTTTAACACATGTCCCAAAGAAGTGCAGTTCCACATGACTTCAGAGTTGATGCTGAACCTGCAATCTGTTTTTGTGCTTATGCAAGGGCAGCACACCTAGCAGGAGACAAGTGAGGGGGGCTGAGAAGGGAAGCTCTTCTGGGGAGCAAAGGGAACATGAACAAGCTGGCTCAATTCCAAGGAAGGTTGTTCAAGTCAACTCCACTCAATACCACATGGAATTGTGGCATCGGTATTATAGTTGAAATGGACACATAAAAGCCTTTCTATGAGAACAAACACAATTCCCAGCCCAGCAGCTCTTTCTCCTGCTGCCTGTGTGTAAACAGCAGGGTTGAAATACTGGTACAGCCTCCTCTGTGCCTGTCCCACCTCAGCTCACCACCAACAACCTGCATTTCTGAGAATTCCCTGAGCTGGAAGGACCCACGAGGATCATATCCAACTCCTATCCCTGCCCAGGACACCCCAACAATCCACCCTGGGCCTGAGAGCATTGGCCAAACACTCCTGGAGCTCTGTCAGCCTTGGGGCTGTGACCACTGCCCTGGGGAGCTGTTCAGTGCCCAAACACCTCTGGGGGAAGAACCTTTGCCTAATCTCCAGCCTAACCCTCCCCTGACACAGCTCCAGCCATTCCCAGCTTCAAGTGGATTCAGAATTCTATCATAAACTCCTTGTACACTTACTTTAATTCCCCTCAGGAGGAACATAATTGTTTCAGCTCCTTGGCTGAAGAGGACAAACAATGCCTAGTGATTCCAGCAATCCCAGGGCTGTCACAAGGAGCTGTAATCAGTTGGAGCTGTTCATAAACAACCTTTGGGTGAAAAACTGCCTTTCCTAAGAATTCGGTGAAATGCTTTCAGATAGTAAATATTCTTGAAGAAAATTCTGTGGTGGCATCACAAAAGATTAGGTAACTGCAGAGGAGTCCTACAGTAGACCTGGGGGAATATCAGGCAATCCCAGCTGAATGCCTGGAGGATTCATCCCTTGGAAAAATGTAAAGATGGGCCAATGGTGCAATGTTCTGTCATCTGTGCTAGGCTGAGAGGGAAATAGAGAACTGCAGAAAGCATCATGTGCCTGTTGAACTTGGCTTTTGTAAGTGCTGAGACATCAGGAGACTGGGTTAGATCTTAGACAGAAGTTTTCCCTGTGAGGGTGGTGAGACACTGGCCCAGGTTGCCCAGGGAGGCTGTGGCTGCCCCAACCCTGGCAGTGTTCACAGCCAGGTTGGCTAAAGCCTTGAGCAACCTGCTCTGGTGGGAGGTGTCCCTGCCCAGGGCAGGGGTTGGGGCTGGATCATCTCTAAGCTCCATTCCAGCCCCTTAGCATACTATGATTCTATGATTCTATAACTTTGCTGGAATACCTGACAAATCTCCAAGAACAGGAATCCCACAGGGCAAACCAGAGGTGTTTCTGGAGGGTTTTAGAACTAGAGTGTCCTAAAAACCCTTTGAACAGCCACAGGTGCTTTGTCTTCATCAAGAACCACAGGGCAGAGCTGCCCTTAGCCATGGGGTCAGGCAGCATCTCTCAGTGCTGTGGCATTTGGTGAAGGAGCTGCTCATCACTCCATGCTCCATCCCCTTCCACATCATGGAACTGACCTCCTCCCAGGCCAGTCTTTCCCACCCAGCCTTGTGATCATTGGGAAGCTGTTACCATAGTGACTGTATTTTTGGTACCTCCACATTATTCATGCCAGGGGCCATAATGTGATCCATCCTGTATTTGTAATAAGCAGCAGACAGACGTCTGCAAACACCCTGCTGAGCCAGGATTGACATCTTCTGCCACTTCAAGGTCAAACTGGGATCTCATGACCCAAATGCCACCTCAAATGCATCTCAATGCAAAGCACTATTAAGATGTAATGATGCCAAATGGGAGAAAAGCATTTAGCTGAGACATATTTTCCCCTGGGAGAAGCTGAAAAGTCTCACTAAGCATCAGTTTATATTCAAGAATAGTTTGTTCTGTCACTTAAATACATCTCTATTCTTTTTGCAGGCAACTGTGGAGGAGCTCTATGACCATTTGCATCCTGTGTGGAAAATAATAATTAGAATTAGAATAAAACCATCTTGGTTCCATTATTCAGGGGGTAAAAAAGGCAGTGGAGAGGCCTTTTCAAACCCAGACTTTCTGCCTGTGGGTGCTTCTTCTACATGATATCTGAGGTGACTGAATGAGGTGCCTGTTTAGGAGGATGACTCCACTGGCTTGCCTGACTCTCCTGCTCTAGTATGAGGCATTTCCTTCCTCACTAGGCATCAGGAGAGGTTTGTCAATTGAAGAAAGCTCTTTGTTTTGCTTGCAGTGGAGTCTCAGGGTAGGAATGGAATAGTTAAAGCCAAGAATCTGCTTGAATTTGTGGATGCAGAGCATGTTGGGCTGTCACTGTGGTATCACTGGGGTGTCTCTCCACTGTGTTACCACGGTCTTCAGTTCTCCAGGTGTGTTTTCCACCTCAATTTGTGCTTTGGTGGAAGTCCTACAAGCACAAGTGGCTTCTAGATGTGAATCTGAATGACTTGTCTTTTTGCTGGGTCCCTGCTCTCTCCTCTTCCCTGCTCAACCATCCCAAAGAGCAGCAGATGAGGGTAACAAATCCTGAATTTTCATGCCTGTATGGATGGGATTCTGTCAGAAACTCAGCTGCCACACTTTCCTGAGCCCCCACCAGCCTGAGAAAGCTCTGTGCCAATCCCACCTGGGCCAAGCCCATGGCTCTCCATCCAGCCCTGCTTTGTCCCTGCTTCCAATGCTGCATTCCCAACTGGCTCCTG